>NW_027280132.1:117500-305434 GCF_046629955.1 Centroberyx affinis
CCTTTAGCATAGCTCTAGTTCATTGAACAACAGTGTTTCTAGCATCCTAATTAGCCTAGCCTAAGCTAACTAGCCTATTGCTAGCTGCATAAGCTTGAACAGACTGGCTTGCTAACCCACTCAGCAGAGCTCAAGGCCTGCTTGCCGTGGTGTTACGTTAGCCAGTGTTTGCTTCAATAAATTGTGCTCACTAACATCCTGGTTAGCCTTTAGCACAGATAGCTGTAATATGAATGCATGCCCTCTTCAACTAATTGCATTCATTCAATTGGAACATCCAATTTAATTTTGAAATCTACTTTAAGTTGGAATCGACAACCTCCCACCTCAACCTTTCATTGCAGCCTTGCAACTATAGCACACTATTCTAACAGTTTGGCTTGCCACATTTCTTGACCATCTGTTTCAACTGCATGCTTGTTGCCTGTCGGCATATGCACACATTCACTATTATTTCTAATTAGTGTTGTGATAAGCAATCTGAGCAATTGTGACCCATTTAGTATAGAGTTGAATCAACCAATAAGTGAAGTACACAATGGCACCAAAATTTCCTATCATGGAACAACTTGTGAGTGTTCTAACTGACACCCTCAACCCTACGAACATGGAGAAAATTAAAAATGATACTGACCTGGAGTCAGAACTATCAGAGAAGCAGAATAAAGCTCTAATGAAGGCCACCATGGCCATGACTGACCTCCTAGCCCAGGTTGAGATGAAAGACAAACAAATAGCAGAGCTAAGCACCCACCATAGTGACGAAATCGCAATGATTAAAGACCAGGTCACTCAACTCACTCGATATCTCGATCAGTTTCACCAGCGAACCTGGGAAACCGAGACAAAACTGAGAGATGTGAAATGCAAATATACTGCGGAGAAAGATTCATGCAATAAATACACGAATGAGCTTCAACAACAAAAGGAAGCCTTGCAAGAAACACAAGGTAAGTATGAAGACCTCCTAAAGGAGCAGGAGGCAACTCAACTGGAGTGTGCCACCACAAAAGGTAAGTATGAAGACCTCCTAAAGAAGCATGACGCAGCTCAACTGGAGCTTGCCATCACTAAAAATGAGAATGAGTTCATCTTATCTGAGAAGACGAAGCGGCAGGAGATCTTGAAAGATGCCCTCCCTGCTACCATCTTGATGAATGAAGGTCATGAGAACAGAGCGCCTCCCTATGGCTTGAGTACAGTTGAACCGACGGTGGACAGAGTCACTTCCACCCCAGCTGTGGAAGGAGTCTTCCCTCCTCCTCAGACTCCCCGAGCGGCTCTTAAAGGTGCATATAAATGTCATCAGCCTCCAGCCCCACTGGGCATGTATACAAGAGACCTGGACAAAATCGCTAGCAATATCTTGAAATTTAACCCTGTCCTGGGTAGCTCAAACGACACAGCAACGTACCTCAGACAGTTGGAGTGCCACCTTCGGAGACATCCAGAAGCACAAATGGATGACAAGGTGTACCTCTTGAAAGTCACCTCCAGTCGAGAGGTCAACAGCTTCATTGATCGTCAAGCCCCTGAAGTCCAAGCTAAATACATCTTGGTGGCTCAGGCCCTGACGCGGGAATTTTCAAATGTCAGTGATAATGAACCTGACGTAATAACTGCCATGACTGTTAAACAGTCCAAGAATGAATCACCTCATGTCTATTACCACCGCTTGCGAAAGGCATTCTTCGGTAATATGAATGAACCAGGAATGGAAGAAGAAAAGTCATTTAAGCAACTCTTCATTCGCAATCTGCATCCAGCGACCAGCCTCCACCTAGGCATCGCTGCAGACGAAAGCATAATGACTAGTCTCCAATTGTGCGAACTTGCCACTAGGGCGTTCAACAAATTGAAAGTGCCTCAGAGTAAATCTGCTGAGCACCATGTTCTTAACAATGACAACTCAAAGGCCGCAGGCCTACGACTTGAAGATGTGCCAACCCCGCACACTCCGCCCATGGCCATTAAGCCATCGTGCTCATCATACAATAAAGATTCTAGGTTTCGCTCCAAGCAAACTGACTTCCAGTCAGGTAAGTCTAGAGCTGGAAACCATCCAACTGGCCAACACGAACGCCAGCCCGTACGTGACCGTCCATCAGCGCAAGACTACGGTAACCATAGGAATTATAAGAGACCAGATGATCACCATCATCGTTATGGATCCCAGAATGATAGGTGGCGCCAAAGGTCACTCCAATGCCACCATTGTTACCGAAGCCAAGATGATGCACTGCATAGAGAAAGCCAGGATCATGGTAAGTCATTCAACATGTCAGCTGATGAATTGAGATCCATGTGTAAAGAATTCACCTGCAAAGCTTTTGAGAAAATGCTCAGAGGAAAGAAAGGTAAGCAGTTATGACTAGCGGCGGTGGACTAATGATGCCCTCTGTCATCCTCACGATGAAGATTTTCTGGGTGCTCGTGCTCCTAGTCAGCGCCTATGTTGCTGATCAGAGCTGGGCCAAAGATCAGTTTAGTGATGCTGAGATTGACATAACTCACAGGTTACACCAGTTTGAGAAGTTCAAGTTCACACAAGCTAAACTGCATGGCTCACAGCGCTCCAAACATTTTCTGAGTGTAGTTGTAACAACTGCCTCCGCTGGTGACTCCCTGTTTTCCATTGGGACCTCCACAGTGAACGCAGTTAGGTTGTCCACTGGTAAACAACAGGTTCATGATTTACAGGTAGAACTGCCCAAAGTCCATCAACAGACAACCGATCATTTTACACAAACCCAAACAATTGGTAGAAAATTCCAAGGCACTGTTGTAGTTCTCAACACTCACAGCACTGTTTTCAGCTAAACTCTTCACACCGTAAGTCACTTAATAGAAGTGATACAGTATGATTTGGCCCATACTCAAAAGGTTAACATGCTAATGACAAACATACTTAGAGAAGTCAGTTCCTCCATCGACAGCCTGACCATGAGCCGCATCCTTCCATATTTGATGACTTTTAGCCTGGTGAATGACATCCTTTCAAGAACCATAGCTGGTAATGTTATTCCCTTGCAAATGCACCTAGTCTCCAATTTAGGTAATGCTCCGCATCTATACATAAGCCCAGAGGCTCAAGAAGTGGCGTTCCTGCTCAGCCTCCCAAGTGTAGACCATGAGAATATCTACAGGTTGAAGGATATGATGAATGTTGGCATGTGGAAAAGTGACATCCAGTTGAAAGTGAACACTTCTTCTGTTATGGCAAACCATGACAGTAATTGCAAATTGTACATAATACCTAACCTAATAATGTGCACATTAATGAAATACAATCAATTTTTGTGTCCAAGCAGAACCTTTGTGAGGAATGACACCGACCAATCGTGTGGCATTCACCCATCGAGCAACAGCTCGCATTGCAGAGCCGAGGTTACCTCCCGCTCTGTCACAGACACCAAAGAAATGGTTGGGAAATGTTGGCTAGTTAATTCTCTTGCGTCCGTTGCCACTCTCACGCATGGAAGACATGACACGGCTAACAGAATTACTCTACCCAACCACACTATGTGGATTCAAGGTCCTAGCCTGAATCCTCTGCTGAAACAAGCCTATAACAGTGATAATTTTGATGGCCTTGGCACTGACTCTGGAAAGCTCCTGAGCCTGCGTGCCGTCCACTCCAGCACTGCCCCAGCTTGTCAATGATTCATGAAGTATGCCTTCAATGATGACCTTAGTTTAGCAATGATATATATGCTCATTTAGCTACCACAACTTATGGTTAGGATATGAATGTAACAATTAGTTTACACTTAGACTTAGCGTGCATGTTGTTTGTCAAGTTTATTAGTGATTTATTATAGGAGAGACCCTTAGAGCGCCCGATCACACTGAAGCCACTTCAACACAACATATACACACCTCACTGCCCATGTGTCTGACAATGATCATACTGTGTGCCAGTGATGCTTGTTTGTGTCCTGCAATGATGCTCCAGTTCTTTCCAGGAGACGCACCATTACCGGACAAGTGGGGGAATGTAGTAACTGCACCCACACCGTCATTGTCATCACACATCTGGAAGGGCCTTGCATCCTGTGTGTGAGCCTCTTCCCTGATAACGGATCAGGAAAGTGGATGGAAAGTGGTTGGATCGTAAAGGAGGCCACGACCTCTTGGTAAATCACTCCATTTTCACCCTAAGAGCTGGTATCAAGGACCAGACCTGGTAAATAACCATAAAACACCAACGCTCAGCCCTGTCTTTGGTAATCCCCAAAGAGACAGAGAGTCTGAGATGACACCCATTGGAATGTTGCCAAAATCAAGAGAAATCTTTGATATAGATTTATGAAACCTTGGGTATCACATTGTGGTGGACTCTAATGTATATGACTAATTGTATGTGTAACTGTGATGTTTTATATAATAGTTATTTACGTTATTCAATTTCGTTATCTTTACATAGGGCTTCGATAGCCATGTTTTATATTAAAGTGTTCAGGAATTTGTGCTGAGTTTAATAATGTTAATGTTACGACGATCAATTATATTGGATAGATCTGGGAACCAAAATTAGGGTTTCATGCATATGTAATGAGCCGTAAAACTAGACATGCCAGCCCACGCACACACCCCTCAACTGATCACAACAAAACCAAACACACACATTTCCAATGCGGATTTCATGCACTTTACGTGGTCGCGACACGTGTGCTAACGGAGTCTGACAACAACTTTGTTCCAAAGTTTGTCTTCAAAGACGGACTCAACTGCATCATCATCATCAAGCCAAGTAGAAAGCCTGTTTCATCCGAAACAGTGAAGAGTGCCTTGCTGCCTTGCCTATCTGCCTGACAAATACACACACCAGCACGTGTGTCTGTGTGTCCTGCCTGCTACAACCTCACTATCAGCTATCCTGCTGAGTTTGAACTCTGAAGAATCATTGAGACCTCCAGAGTGGGTCGGCGTTAGCCTTAAGAGACCCACAGCCCTGTCCAGCAGCCTGCGTGCTGCAGCCTGCGTGCTTCACTCTGTTGCGGCCTGCTGAGATCAACTGAACAGACGTTGGATCTTCATCCTCCAGCACCTCGTCGAGCCAAGACTCCTCACAGCCTCTCGGCCTCAGCGTGCTTCATCTCCCTCCTGACCTTCGCTGGTGTCGTACGTACTGATCATTGTCCGCTGGGCATCATATCATACATCACACATAGCTATTCCATTACATTCACACTTCACACACATATCACACACTTTATTACAGCTCCTATAGTTATAGTGACCATTCAGTTATTCAAAGATTCATTTGAGTCAGTTTTCCAGATAGTTATACTGTCGCCCCTTTATTCCTATCTTGCCGACTCATGTCTTCCACTGCTCATCTTCCATGATTGTGTCTGCTAAAATTTTGGTTTAATTATCAGTATTGTATATTCACATTCACATTTATTCCTATTGCCATTGATTCATCACAATTCATAGGTATACCGCTTGTATATACTGTACTATATTCACTTGTATTTACCTGATTATTGAGTGTGCTTTATTTTAGTAATAAACATATTATCTTGCAAAAAGTCACCTCCTGTGTTCATTGTGTGGGTTTAAATTAAAACATGCCGAGAGTTCACTCCTTCAGATGAGACCTGTTGATGCTGTCTGTTATCTGGTGCCCCGTTCTTAATTCTCATTGAAGCTAACTCTAAATTATATTGATACCAGACACCATTAATACCTATCACCACTACATAGCAGAGCAGCTCACTCGCTGCGATCTATTGAAAGTCAGCCCTCGATCCAAGCTTTTGTCGGGCTGCGGGCAGGCGCGTGAAGCTGAAGCAGGGGCTGTCAATGAGGGTGGATGTGAGCTGGAGGGCGGGCTGGAGCCAGGGGCCTCTCCCGGGTCATGGAAGCCGAAGCAGGGGCTGTCAATGGGGGTGGAAGTGAGCAGGAGCCTGCAGCCTTAACCGGGGGCCAGGGGCCTGGGAATCGGGGTGGAAGTGAGCTAGAGCCTACAGCCTCTACCCGGGGGCCAGGGGCCTGGGAAAGGCAGCCCAGAGCCTGGAGGATAGTTGGTTAAGCTTAGGGGCCTCTCCTAGGTCTTGGGGGCCGAAGCGGGGGCTGTCAATGGGGGTGGAAGTGAGCTGGAGCCCGCAGCCTTTATCCGGGGGCCAGGGGCCTGGGAATGGGGGGTGGAAGTGAGCTGGAGCCCGCAGCCTTTATCCGGGAGCCAGGGGCCTGGGAATGAGGGGTGGAAGTGAGCTGGAGCCTGCAGCCTTCACCCGAGGGCCAGGGGCCTGGGAAAGGCAGCCCAGAGCCTGGAGGTTAGTTTGCTAAGCTTAGGGGCCTCTCCTACGTCTTGGGGGCCGAAGCGGGGACTGTCAATGGGGGTGGAAGTGAGCTGGAGCATGCAGCCTCAACCTGGGGGCCTGGGAAAGGCAGCCCGGAGCCTGGAGGATAGCTGGCTAAGCCTAGGGGCCTCTCCCGGGCCTTGGGTGTTCGACTGCCAGAGCCTAAGTCCCCAAGACCAGAGAGGGGGAGAAGCGCAGGCAGTGCCCCCGCTTCTCCCCCTCTCTGGTGTTTGGGTTTGGGTGTTCAACTGCCAGAGCCTAAGTCCCCAGGACCAGAGAGGGGGAATAGCGCAGGCAGTGCCCGCGCTTCTCAGCCTCTCTGTTGTTTGCACAGTGATGGGTGGATTTGCAGACAGGTCTAACCCTAATCAGAAACACGGTTTTTGAAAACATGTACCTCCAGACATGCTCAGACATAAGATAGCCGGAAAAGAGCTGCCGTTTCCGGGGAACACGTTTGTCCAAAGCCCGGGCCTCCCGGGGAGTGGAGGCCGGGGTAGAGCGGATGGTATCCGGCCAGCGGGCTTCCCTGTCTGCCTCATTTTCGGCGATTTCCCGGTGTTTTCTTATGGAGCTTTTTTTAGTTTTCATTTTTCATTTATCGGCCGACTTGCCACAGCCGAAGTTTCCAGTCGGTCCCCCCGGTTCCATCGGCGTGCAGGGCCCCTTCCAGCGGGCCGTAGTGCTCCCCCGTCGGCCTCGTTTTCGGCGATTTCCCGGTGTTTTCTGATGGAGGTTTTTTGTAGTTAATTTTTCGGCCAACTTACCACAGCCGAAGTTTCCAGCGAGTCCCCCCGGTTCCATCGGCGTGAAGGGCCCGTTCCAGGGGGCCGGAGGGCTTCCCTGACGGCCTCATTTTCAGCGATCTTCCGGTGTTTTCGTAAATGGAGGTTTTTCTTCCTTTTCTCCTTCTTTTTCGGACGACTTACTACGGCCGAAGTTTCCAGCGGGTCCCCCCGGTTCCATCGGCGGGTAGGTCCCGTTCCAGGAGGCCGAGTGGTTCCCAAGAGACCCCGTGGAGACCGTGGCTGGGACAGGGTGCGTCAAGGCGGCCAGTGGTGGCGTGTTGGCCGGGGTAAACGCGCCGAAAGGTCCGGGGTGACCCAGGAGAGCGGGGACTTCGGCCCTGGCTTCTCAGCCTCTGTGGTGTTTGAGTTTGAGACCAAAACAGCAAAGTCAGTCCCGGAGAACCAGTGGCACATAGAAATTTCGCTCCAGAGCCAAAGTCCCCCAGACCAGAGAGGAGCGCTGGCAGTGCCTGCGCTTCTCCCCCTCTCTGGTGTTTGGGTGTTCAACTGCCTGAGACTAAGTCCCGTCGTCCTCACTGCAAGGCTGCGAGGCTGCGAGGCTGCGAGGCTGCGAGGCTGCGAGGCTGCGTGGCGACGGCGCGCGCCAAACACCACCCTCTCTGTCTGGACCTAGTCCCGACCGGACGCTGCGGTCCCCCCCCCGGGCACCTACGCCCCCTGGCCTGTTCGTTTGCTCCGAGGGCTGACGGAGCGGCGGGCTTGACTCAGGGCACCCTCGGGGAGGACTGTTCGGTGCCACCGGGCCCGGTCCGCCATTCGGAACCATAAAAACCTCAGCGCGGTGCGGGGGCTTCGCTCCTGGTCCCCCATCGCGCGCCTCCGAGTGCCTACCTAACTCGCTCTCTCTCCTTCGGAGGGAGGCGGGGGGCTTAATGTCTTCCTACCCGTTCCGTCGCACCCCCTTCTCGGGGAGGCGGCTTGCGGATGGAGGTAGCCCGGAGGTTTTTTTTAACCCCTTTTCAAACCCCACTTGTCTTTTGAAACCTGGCGAGAAAAATCTCTTCCTTCCGGGCAGTTTGTGTTGCACTGTGTTACACTGCGTTACTGTGTTTTAAACTGTCATTGTGTGTTAGTGTGTTACACTGTGTTACACTGCGTTACTGTGTATTACACTGCGTTACTGTGTATTACACTGCGTTACTGTGTTTTACACTGTGTCAGTGTGTGTTAGTGTGTTACACTGCGTTACTGTGTGTACAGTGTGTCAGTGTGTGTTATAGTGTGTTAAACTGCATTATTGTGTGTTACACAGTTTCAGTGTGTTGCACTGTGTTACAGTGTGTTACCGTGTGTTACACTGTGTCAGTGTGTGTTAGTGTGTTACACTGCGTTATTGTGTGTACAGTGTCAGTGTGTGTTACAGTGTGTTACACTGCGTTACTGTGTGTTACACTGTGTCAGTGTGTGTTGCACTGCGTTACACTGCGTTAATGTGTTTTACAATGTGTCAGTGTGTGTTGCACTGCGTTACACTGCGTGTTACAGTGTGTTACACTGCGTTACTGTGTGTTACACCGAGTCAGTGTGTGTTGCAATGCGTTACACTACGTTACACTGCGTTACACTACGTTACACTGCGTTACTGTGTTTTACAGTGTGTCAGTGTGTGTTGCACTGCGTTACACTGCGATACTGTTACACTGCGTTACTGTGTGTTACAGTGCGTTACTGTGTTTTACACTGTGTCAGTGTGTGTTAGTGTGTTACACTGCGTTACTGTGTGTACAGTGTGTCAGTGTGTGTTGCAATGCATTACACTGCGTTACACTGCTTTACACTGTGACAGTGTGTGTTAGTGTGTTACACTGCGTTATTGTGTGTACAGTGTCACTGTGTGTTACAGTGTGTTACACGTCATATTGGGAAGATGGCTGCTGCGCATACACGCAGCCTATCTCCCGGCCCTGAGGAGCCAACACCTTTTGTTCACCAAGCTCCTAAACAATGGCCACGCCAAGGCGCCTCCAAAGACACGCGAGGAGATATTGCCATCTAACTCGTGTCTGGGATTTGTTCAATTCGCCGTAATATTACTACTGGCTGGCGATGTAGAACTTATTCCTGGCCCGCAGCCAACAGGTATCACTAGCCCAAGAACTACACAACCACCTGTGGTGCTACCACTCAATAGCGCTCAGTGTGCAACCCTTGGTAATAGCTGGCTCAACAACCCGGCTATGTTTTACTCACCCCTGGTGTTCCCGAGGCTACCACCTGCCGTGCTGTGGTTCATTCCTGGCAGCGTTGACGCGACCGGCCCGGCTACGGCGTCGTTTCCGAGACTGCCAGTGCCGTGGTTCATTCCCGGCGTGATCTACCACCTGCCGTGCCGTGGCTCATTCCCAGCAGCAATGACGGCAGCGATCCCGAGGCTACCACCTGCTGTGCCGTGGTTTATTCCCAGCAGCGATGACACGATCGGCCCGGCCGCAGCGACGTTCCCGAGGCTACCAGCTAGCCCCGGTTTACCCCGTTCCGACGGCAGTTTCACGCAGATCAACCCGGAGCCAGCGCACTCACCTGTGGCGCAAGCAAGCTTACAAACTGCAGAAACTTCAAGCGGTGAGTGTTTGACTCCGCCACCTCCAATTTTAGACTATCAAAATGCACAACCAACCACGTCTATCAAACCTAGGAATTCAGTTATGAAAAGGCACCGGACCACAAAATTTTTCCAAACTTTGAATCAGGCTAAAACAGTCTGGGATCCACAATGTGAAGTGAAAGGGTTATTTGGCGGACACCTAAACATCCGGAGTATGACTCCTAAACGCGAACAACTGGAGCATCTACTCAGCAATTCCAACATTGACTTTTTAGGTTTAACTGAAACTTGGTTGACCCGTTCCTCTCCAGAGGCTGCAATAACCATGCCTGGATACAATGTTTTTAGAAAAGACAGGGATCAAGGGAGGGGTGGGGGGGCATTACTGTATGTCAAAAGCACTTTAAAATGTAACCAAATTGAATGGCCAAGAGAAGTCGAACTTGAATGTGTTGGTGTTAACATCTCACTTTCTACTGAAATGTCCTTTATTCTAATTTGTATGTACCGGAAACCCTCAGCAAAGTCAGATTTTTATGACCAATTAAAAGCTCTTTTCAATCACTGTGATTCTAACAAAGAAATAATTATTGTGGGCGATTTTAATATTAATTGGAATGAAAAGAAGGAAAGGAAAAATCTTAAACAGATCACTGATCACTTCAATCTTACACAACTAACAGAACAGCCTACTAGAATAACCCATCGTTCAAAAACAAGAATAGATTTATTGTTCACGAATCGACCTGAAAGAATCACTAAGACCCATAACCTCTTGACTGGTCTGTCAGACCATAATGCAATTTTTTTCTCAAGAAAGCTCACAAAACAACGTTTTTCAAATTCATTTAAAACTACATCCTATTATGACACAGTCCCAAAGAGTCAACAGCAAAACCTTGAGGCAGCTCTAAAAGAGCTTGATTGGGGTAAAGTCCTCTTAAGCGGGGACATAGAGAGCGGCTGTGATTCATTTCTTGCAACAGTTAATGAAGTGATGGCATCCTTCACTAGAAGGGGGAGTCAAAATAAAAAAAAGGGGAATGCCCTGGCTGAATGCTGAATGTAGGAAACTGATGAAAGATAGAGACCAACTGCTTAAAAAATCTTTGAAGTCTGGTCTCAGTACAGACCGACAAAAATTCACCTCGATGAGAAACAAAGTAATACAGATTTTACGAAAGGCCAATGCAAATTTTTTTATGGACATTATTGAAGGTGCAAAAGGGAATGGAAAAAAAAATTGGCAAAATATCAACAAACTAATCGGTAGACAAAACAAACAGGACAATAAAGAATTAGAACTTCAAATTAATAATGTATTAGTGAAAAATCCGATCACCCTTGCTACCAATTTCAATATATTTTTCCTGAATTCTGTCCATGAGATAACCCAGCTTTTTACTCCATCTGATGTTACCTATAGTCCTATTAATCACGCACAGCCTATTTTTAAAATAGAGGAAATAACAGAACACGAAGTGGCCACTGAAAAGCTCTAAAGCTAAGGATGCCTACGGGCTTGACACCAACTTCCTGAAATTACATAAAGACTCTTTGGTATGCCCGATTACACATTTGGTTAATCTGTCATTCAGGCAAACAGTTGTTCCATCAGCCTGGAAGGTGGCCACGGTTACCCCAATCTTTAAATCTGGGGAAAAAACAGACATGGCTAACTATCGGCCAATCAGCATCCTCCCGGTCATATCTAAGGTCGCTGAGAAGTGGGTAGCAAAGCTACTGACTGGACATCTAAATAAAGGCTACACTCCTCTGCATCCCATGCAATTTGGGTTCCGTGCCCACCATTCCACAGAATCAGCAAACTGTGTCTTTTTAGAAAAAGTCAAATGCTTACTGGATAGGAGTTCCTATGTCGGTGCTGTCTTTCTGGATTTAAAGAAGGCATTTGATACCGTCGACCACCAGGTTCTTTTATCTAAATTAACACATTTTAATTTTTCTGAAGAAGCTATCCTGTGGATGAAATCATATCTATTCAATAGAAAGCAATGTGTTTGTGTTGACGGCACCAAATCTCCTTACCTTGACTGTCCTGTAGGGGTCCCACAAGGCTCTATTCTTGGACCAATTTTATTCACACTGTATATTAACGACCTTCCTAATGCATGTCAAAACATCAATATTCAAATGTATGCAGATGATGCAGTAATTTTTACACGTGCAAAAGACACCCAAGAAGCCTCCTTAATTCTTACATCTGCAATGACCCATGTTCAGGACTGGCTTACTAAATCATGTCTCTTATTGAATACCAAAAAAACGGTGTGTATGATGTTTACAAAACAACCAGTAGAGGTGACACATTCTAATGTGTTCCTGAGAGGGGAGGAGCTTGACATTGTAAATGAGTTCAAGTATCTTGGGGTCACATTGGACTCTACATTAATCTTTAAAAGTCATGTGAAAAAGGTGTCAAACACCGTCAAATTTAATTTACAGAATTTTAAGCAAATCAGGCCATTTCTGACAGTTAATGCTGCCAGGATGTTCTTACACTCAATGATTTTTTCACACATCGAGTACTGTTTCACCAACTGGTCACTTACAGGTGTAACGACACTTAAAACAATAGAATTACTTTTCAAGAAAGCCATAAAAGTTTTTGATAAAAAAACACTTTCATTTCATCATTGTAACATTCTGGAAAAATATAATTTGTTGAGCTTTGAGAATTTCAAAAATTTCAAATATGCTTGTTTTATGTACAAGGCTTTGCATGGGCTTGCCCCACCTCCTTTAAATGAATTCATAAAACAGAGGGCTAACAGCGGCATTGGCACCAGGGCCACCACTAGAGGGGACTGCGAGGTGCCACATAGGCGCACCACATTTGCACAAACTGTGCTCTCAGTAAAGGGAAGTAAAATTTGGAATGGCCTACCACTTACAATACGGGAGTGCCCTACATATCCCACTTTTAAGACCCATCTAAAACAATGGCTCAAGGCATACCAGAACTGTGATCACTTTTAACCTCACATGTTGTTCAGTGTATTTTGTCTATTTCTACTTGTATATTTGTATTTTGTCACTTGTAATGTTACTGTTTTTGCTACCTGCCTAGGGACTACGGATGTAAATTAGCATTTTTGCTAACTCCGGCATGTTTACATCTTGTATTTTTATGCTGATGTTCATTAACGTGCTCTGTCCCTATCAAATAAACAAATAAATAAATAAATAAATAAATTACTGTGTGTTACACTGTCAGTGTG
This sequence comes from Centroberyx affinis, assembly GCF_046629955.1. Taxonomy (NCBI): domain Eukaryota; kingdom Metazoa; phylum Chordata; class Actinopteri; order Beryciformes; family Berycidae; genus Centroberyx; species Centroberyx affinis. The sequence goes on from NW_027280132.1 coordinate 130,408, forward strand.
TGTTGCACTGCGTTACACTGCATTACTGTGTGTTACACTGCGTTACTGTGTTTTACACTGTCAATGTGTGTTAGTGTGTTACACTGCATTACTGTGTGTACAGTGTGTCAGTTTGTGTTACAGTGTGTTATACTGCGTTACTGTGTGTTACACTGTCAGTGTGTGTTGCACTGCGTTACACTGCGTTACTGTGTTACACTGCGTTACTGTGTGTTACACTGCGTTACTGTGTGTTACACTGTCAGTGTGTGTTGCACTGTTACACTGCGTGTTACAGTGTGTTACACTGTGTTACTGTGTGTTACACCGTGTCAGCGTGTGTTGAAATACGTTACACTGAGTTACTGTATGTTACACTGCGTTACTGTGTGTTACACTGCGTTACTGTGTGTACAGTGTGTCAGTGTGTGTTACTGTGTGTTACACCGTGTCAGCGTGTGTTGAAATACGTTACACTGCATTACTGTATGTTACATTGCGTTACTGTGTGTTACACTGTGTTACTGTGTTACACTGCATTACTGTGTTTTACAGTGTGTCAGTGTGTGTTGCACTGCGTTACACTGCGTGTTACAGTGTGTTACACTGTGTTACTGTGTGTTACACTGCGTTACTGTGTGTTACACTGTGTCAGTGTGTGTTGCACTGCGTTACACTGCGTTACTGTGTTTTACAGTGTGTCAGTGTGTGTTGCACTGCGTTACACTGCGTGTTACAGTGTGTTACACTGTGTTACTGTGTGTTACACCGTGTCAGCATGTGTTGAAATACGTTACACTGCGTTACACTGCGTTACTGTATGTTACACTGCGTTACTGTGTGTTACACTGTGTTACACTGCATTACTGTGTTTTACACTGCATTACTGTGTTTTACACTGTGTTACTGTGTGTTACACTGCTTTACTGTGTGTACAGTGTGTCAGTGTGTATTACAGTGTGTTACACTGCATTACTGTGTGTTACACTGTCAGTGTGTGTTGCACTGTGTTACACTGCGTTACTGTGTTTTACGGACTGTCAGTGTGTGTTGCACTGCGTTACACTGCGTGTTACAGTGTGTTACACTGCGTTACTGTGTGTACAGTGTCAGTGTGTGTTATAGTGTGTTACACTGCTTTAATGTATGTTACACTGTGTCAGTGTGTGTTGCACTGCGTTACACTGCGTGTTACTGTGTGTTACACTGTCAGTGTGTGTTGCACTGTGTTACACTGCGTGTTACAGTGTGTTACACTGCGTGTTACAGTGTGTTACACTGTGTTACTGTGTGTTACACCGTGTCAGCGCGTGTTGAAATACGTTACACTGAGTTACTGTATGTTACACTGCGTTACTGTGTGTTACACTGCGTTACTGTGTGTACAGTGTGTCAGTGTGTGTTACTGTGTGTTACACCGTGTCAGCGTGTGTTGAAATACGTTACACTGCATTATTGTATGTTACATTGCGTTACTGTATGTTACACTGTGTTACTGTGTTACACTGCATTACTGTGTTTTACAGTGTGTCAGTGTGTGTTGCACTGCGTTACACTGCGTGTTACAGTGTGTTACACTGTGTTACTGTGTGTTACACTGTGTTACTGTGTGTTACACTGTGTCAGTGTGTGTTGCACTGCGTTACACTGCGTTACTGTGTTTTACAGTGTGTCAGTGTGTGTTGCACTGCGTTACACTGCGTGTTACAGTGTGTTACACAGTAATGCAGTGTAACACAGTGTAACACACAGTAACGCAGTGTAACATACAGTAACGCAGTGTAACATACAGTAACGCAGTGTAACGCAGTGTAACGCAGTGCAACACACACTGGCACTGCGTTACACTGCGTGTTACAGTGTGTTACACTGTGTTACTGTGTGTTACACCGTGTCAGCATGTGTTGAAATACGTTACACTGCGTTACACTGCGTTACTGTATGTTACACTGCGTTACTGTATGTTACACTGCGTTACTGTGTGTTACACTGTGTTACACTGCATTACTGTGTTTTACACTGCGTTACTGTGTGTTACACTGCTTTACTGTGTGTACAGTGTGTCAGTGTGTATTACAGTGTGTTACACTGCATTACTGTGTGTTACACTGTCAGTGTGTGTTGCACTGTGTTACACTGCGTTACTGTGTTTTACGGAGTGTCAGTGTGTGTTGCACTGCGTTACACTGCGTGTTACAGTGTGTTACACTGCGTTACTGTGTGTACAGTGTCAGTGTGTGTTATAGTGTGTTACACTGCTTTAATGTATGTTACACTGTGTCATTGTGTGTTGCACTGCGTTACACTGCGTGTTACAGTGTGTTACACTGCGTGTTACAGTGTGTTACACTGTTACTGTGTGTTACACCGCGTCAGCGTGTGTTGAAATACGTTACACTGCGTTACACTGAGTTACTGTATGTTACACTGCGTTACTGTGTGTTACACTGCGTTACTGTGTGTTACACTGCGTTACTGTGTGTATAGTGTGTCAGTGTGTGTTACAGTGTGTTACACTGCATTACTGTGTGTTACACTGTCAGTGTGTGTTGCACTGTGTTACACTGTTACACTGCGTTACTGTGTTTTACAGTGTGTCAGTGTGTGTTGCACTGCGTTACACTGCGTGTTACAGTGTGTTACACTGCGTTACTGTGTGTTACACTGCGTTACTGTGTGTTACAATGCGTTACTGTGTGTATAGTGTGTCAGTGTGTGTTACAGTGTGTTACACTGCATTACTGTGTGTTACAGTGTCAGTGTGTGTTGCACTGTGTTACACTGTTACACTGCGTTACTGTGTTTTACAGTGTGTCAGTGTGTGTTGCACTGCGTTACACTGCGTGTTACAGTGTGTTACACTGCGTTACTGTGTGTTACACTGCGTTACTGTGTGTTACACTGCGTTACTGTGTGTATAGTGTGTCAGTGTGTGTTACAGTGTGTTACACTGCATTACTGTGTGTTACACTGTCAGTGTGTGTTGCACTGTGTTACACTGTTACACTGCGTTACTGTGTTTTACAGTGTGTCAGTGTGTGTTGCACTGCGTTACACTGCGTGTTACAGTGTGTTACAATGCGTTACTGTGTGTACAGTGTCAGTGTGTGTTACAGTGTTTTACTCTGCTTTAATGTGTGTTACCCTGTGTCAGTGTGTGTTGCACTGTGTTACACTGCGTGTTACAGTGTGTTACACTGCAATACTGTGTGTTACACTGTCAGTGTGTGTTGCAGTGTGTTACACTGCGATACACTGCGTTACTGTGTTTTAGTGTGTAAGTGTGTGTTGCACTGTTACACTGCGTTACACTGCTTAACTGTGTGTTACACTGTAAGTGTGTGTTGCAGTATGTTATACTGCGTTCCTGTGTTACACTGTGTCAGTGTGTGTTGCACTGCGTTACACTGCGTTACTGTGTGTTACACTGTTAGTGTGTGTTGCAGTGTGTTACACTGCGTTACACAGCGTTACTGTGTTTTACAGTGTCAGTGTGTGTTGCACTGTTACACTGCGTGTTACAGTGTGTTACATTGTGTTACTGTGTTTTACACTGTCAGTGTTTTACACTTCTTTACTGTGTGTACAGTGTATCAGTGCATTACTGTGTGTTACACTTTGCCAGTGTGTTGCACTGCATTACACTGCGTTGCACTGCGTTACACTGCGTTACTGTGTGTTACACTGCGTTACTGTGTGTTACACTACGTTACTGTGTTTTACACTGTCAGTGTGTGTTAGTGTGTTACACTGTGTTACACTGCGTTACTGTGTATTACACTGCGTTACTGTGTTTAACACTCTGTCAGTGTGTGTTGGTGTGTTACACTGCGTTACTGTGTTTACAGTGTGTCAGTGTGTGTTACAGTGTGTTACACTGCGTTACTGTGTGTTACACTGTGTCAGTGTGTGTTGCACTGCGTTACACTGCGTTACACTGCGTTACTGTGTTTTACAGTGTGTCAGTGTTTGTTGCACTGCGTTACACTGCGTGTTACAGTGTGTTACACTGTGTTACTGTGTGTTACACTGTGTCAGTGTGTGTTGAAATACGTTACACTGCGTTACTGTTTGTTACACTGCGTTACTGTGTGTTACACTGCATTACTGTGTTACACTGCATTACTGTGTTTTACACTGCTTTACTGTGTGTTACACTGCTTTACTGTGTGTTACACTGCTTTACTGTGTGTTACACTGTCAGTGTGTGTTGCAGTGTGTTACACTGCGTTACTGTGTGTTGCAGTGTGTTACACTGCGTTACTGTGTTTTACAGTGTGTCAGTGTGTTGCACTGCGTTACACTGCGTGTTACAGTGTGTTACACTGCGTTACTGTGTGTACAGTGTGTCAGTGTGTGTTACAGTGTGTTACACTGCATTACTGTGTGTTACACTGTCAGTGTGTGTTGCAGTGTGTTACACTGCGTTACTGTGTTTTACAGTGTGTCAGTGTGTTGCACTGCGTTACACTGCGTGTTACAGTGTGTTACACTGCGTTACTGTATGTACAGTGTCAGTGTGTGTTACAGTGTGTTACGCTGCTTTAATGTGTGTTACACTGTGTCAGTGTGTGTTGCACTGCGTTACACTGCGTGTTACAGTGTGTTACACTGCATTCCTGTGTGTTACACTGTGTCAGTGTGTGTTGCACTGCGTTACTGTGTGTTACACTGTCAGTGTGTGTTGCAGTGTGTTACACTGCGTCACTGTGTTTTAGTGTGTAAGTGCGTGTTGAACTGTTACACTGTGTTACACTGCTTAACTGTGTTACACTGTAAGTGTGTGTTGCAGTTTGTTACACTGCGTTACTGTTTTTTTTACAGTGTGTCAGTGTGTGTTGCACTGCGTTACACTGCGTGTTACAGTGTGTTACACTGCGTTACTGTGTGTACAGTGTCAGTGTGTGTTACAGTGTGTTACACTGCTTTAATGTGTGTTACACTGTGTCAGTGTGTGTTGCACTGCGTTACACTGCGTGTTACAGTGTGTTACACTGCGTGTTACAGTGTGTTACACTGTTACTGTGTGTTACACTGCGTTACTGTGTGTTACACTGCGTTACTGTGTGTATAGTGTGTCAGTGTGTGGTACAGTGTGTTACACTGCATTACTGTGTGTTACACTGTCAGTGTGTGTTGCACTGTGTTACACTGTTACACTGCGTTACTGTGTTTTACAGTGTGTCAGTGTGTGTTGCACTGCGTTACACTGCGTGTTACAGTGTGTTACACTGCGTTACTGTGTGTACAGTGTCAGTGTGTGTTACAGTGTGCTGCACTGCTTTAATGTGTGTTACACTGTGCCAGTGTGTGCTGCACTGTGTTACACTGTGTTACTGTGTGTTACACTGTCAGTGTAACACACACTGTATTCAGTTAGCTGCTGGCTCACAAACTAACTGAATACAGTGAGAACAGTGAGATTGGCAGCGTCACACATTTCTGGGCCCGGGAAGGCCCGAATAAGCTGAAATTGCTGCTGGCTCACAAACTAAGTGAATACAGTGAGAACATTGAGATTTGAGTGAGGAACAGTGAAAATGGCAGCGCCACACATTTCTGTCAGTGTCAGTGTGTGTTACAGTGTTTTACTCTGCTTTAATGTGTGTTACCCTGTGTCAGTGTGTGTTGCACTGTGTTACACTGCGTGTTACAGTGTGTTACGCTGCGTTCCTGTGTGTTACACTGTGTCAGTGTGTGTTGCACTGCGTTACACTGCAGTACTGTGTGTTACACTGTCAGTGTGTGTTGCAGCGTGTTACACTGCGATACACTGCGTTACTGTGTTTTAGTGTGTAAGTGTGTGTTGCACTGTTACACTGCGTTACACTGCTTAACTGTGTGTTACACTGTAAGTGTGTGTTGCAGTTTGTTATACTGCGTTCCTGTGTTACACTGTGTCAGTGTGTGTTGCACTGCGTTACACTGCGTTACTGTGTGTTACACTGTTAGTATGTGTTGCAGTGTGTTACACTGCGTTACACAGCGTTACACAGCGTTACTGTGTTTTACAGTGTCAGTGTGTGTTGCACTGTTACACTGCGTGTTACAGTGTGTTACACTGTGTTACTGTGTTTTACACTGTCAGTGTATTACACTTCGTTACTGTGTGTACAGTGTATCAGTGTGTGTTACTGTGTGTTACACTGCATTACTGTGTCTTACACTGTGCCAGTGTGTTGCACTGCGTTACACTCCGTTGCACTGCGTTACACTGCGTTACTGTGTGTTACACTGCGTTACTGTGTGTTACACTGCGTTACTGTGTGTTACACTACGTTACTGTGTTTTACACTGTCAGTGTGTGTTAGTGTGTTACACTGTGTTACACTGCGTTACTGTGTATTACACTGCGTTACTGTGTTTAAAACTCTGTCAGTGTGTGTTGGTGTGTTACACTGCGTTACTGTGTGTACAGTGTGTCAGTGTGTGTTACAGTGTGTTACACTGCGTTACTGTGTGTTACACTGTGTCAGTGTGTGTTGCACTGAGTTACACTGCGTTACACTGCGTTACTGTGTTTTACAGTGTGTCAGTGTTTGTTGCACTGCGTTACACTGCGTGTTATAGTGTGTTACACTGTGTTACTGTGTGTTACACTGTGTCAGCGTGTGTTGAAATACGTTACACTGCGTTACTGTGTGTTACACTGCGTTACTGTGTGTTACACCGCATTACTGTGTTACACTGCATTACTGTGTTTTACACTGCTTTACTGTGTGTTACACTGCGTTACTGTGTGTACAGTGTGTCAGTGAGTGTTACAGTGTGTTACACTGCATTACTGTGTGTTACACTGTCAGTGTGTGTTGCAGTGTGTTACACTGCGTTACTGTGTTTTACAGTGTGTCAGTGTGTTGCACTGCGTTACACTGCGTGTTACAGTGTGTTACACTGCGTTACTGTATGTACAGTGTCAGTGTGTGTTACAGTGTGTTACGCTGCTTTAATGTGTGTTACACTGTGTCAGTGTGTGTTACACTGCGTGTTACAGTGTGTTACACTGCGTTCCTGTGTGTTACACTGTGTCAGTGTGTGTTACACTGCATTACTGTGTGTTACACTGTCAGTGTGTGTTGCAGTGTGTTACACTGCGTTACTGTGTTTTACAGTGTGTCAGTGTGTTGCACTGCGTTACACTGCGTGTTACAGTGTGTTACACTGCGTTACTGTATGTACAGTGTCAGTGTGTGTTACAGTGTGTTACGCTGCTTTAATGTGTGTTACACTGTGTCAGTGTGTGTTACACTGCGTGTTACAGTGTGTTACACTGCGTTCCTGTGTGTTACACTGTGTCAGTGTTTGTTGCACTGCGTTACTGTGTGTTACACTGTCAGTGTGTGTTGCAGTGTGTTACACTGCGTCACTGTGTTTTAGTGTGTAAGTGTGTGTTGAACTGTTACACTGCGTTACACTGCTTAACTGTGTTACACTGTAAGTGTGTTTTGCAGTTTGTTACACTGCGTTACTGTTTTACAGTGTGTCAGTGTGTGTTGCACTGCGTTACACTGCGTATTACAGTGTGTTACACTGCGTTCCTGTGTGTTACACTGTCAGTGTGTGTTGCAGTGTGTTGCAGTGTGTTACACTGCGTTACTGTGTTTTAGTGTGTAAGTGTGTGTTGAACTGTTACACTGCGTTACACTGCTTAACTGTGTTACACTGTAAGTGTGTTTTGCAGTTTGTTACACTGCGTTACTGTTTTAAAGTGTGTCAGTGTGTGTTGCACTGCGTTACACTGCGTGTTACAGTGTGTTACACTGCGTGTTACAGTGTGTTACACTGCGTTCCTGTGTGTTACACTGTCAGTGTGTGTTGCAGTGTGTTGCAGTGTGTTACACTGCGTTACTGTGTTTTAGTGTGTAAGTGTGTGTTGAACTGTTACACTGCGTTACACTGCTTAACTGTGTTACACTGTAAGTGTGTGTTGCAGTTTGTTACACTGCGTTACTGTTTTACAGTGTGTCAGTGTGTGTTGCACTGCGTTACACTGCGTGTTACAGTGTGTTACACTGCGTTACTGTGTGTACAGTGTCAGTGTGTGTTACAGTGTGCTACACTGCTTTAATGTGTGTTACACTGTCAGTGTGTGTTGCACTGCGTTACACTGCGTGTTACAGTGTGTTACACTGCGTGTTACAGTGTGTTACACTGCGTTCCTGTGTGTTACACTGTGTCAGTGTGTACAGTGTGTCAGTGTGTGTTACAGTGTGTTACACTGTGTTAATGTGTTACACTGTGTCTGTGTGTTGCAATGCGTTACACTGCGTTACTGTGTGTTACACTGTAAGTGTGTGTTGCAGTTTGTTACACTGCGTTACTGTGTGTACAGTGTGTCAGTGTGTGTTAGTGTGTTACACTGTGTTAATGTGTGTTACACTGTCAGTCTGTGTTGCAATGCCTTACACTGCGTTACACTGTTACTGTGTGTTACACTGTGTCAGTGTGTGTTGCACTGTTACACTGCGTTACACTGCTTAACTGTGTGTTACACTGTCAGCGTGTGTTGCAGTTTGTTACACTGCATTACTGTGTGTACAGTGTGTCAGTGTGTGTTACAGTGTGTTACACTGTGTTAATGTGTTACACTGTGTCTGTGTGTTGCAATGCGTTCCACTGCGTTCCACTGTGTTACTGTGTGTTACACTGTGTCAGTGTGTGTTGCACTGTGTTACACTGCTTAACTGTGTGTTACACTGTCAGGGTGTGTTGCAGTTTGTTACACTGCGTTACTGTGTGTACAGTGTGTCACTGTGTGTTACAGTGTGTTACACTGCGTTAATGTGTGTTACACTGTGTCAGTGTGTGTTGCACTGCGTTACACTGAGTGTTACAGTGTGTTACACTGCGTTAATGTGTGTTACACTGTGTCAGTGTGTGTTGCACTGCGTTACACTGCGTTACTGTGTTTTACATTGTGTGTGTGTTGCACTGCATTACACTGCGTGTTACAGTGTGTTACACTGTGTTACTGTGTGTTTCACCCTGTCAGTGTGTGTTGCAATGCGTTAATCTGCGTTACACTGCATTACTGTGTGTTACACTGTGTCAGTGTGAGTCGCACTGCGTTACACTGCGTTACTGTGTGTTACACTGTAAGTGTGTGTTGCAGTTTGTTACACTGCGTTACTGTGTTTTAGAGTGTGTCAGTGTGTGTTGCACTGCGTTAAACTGAGTGTTACAGTGTGTTACACTGCGTTACTGTGTGTACAGTGTCAGTGTGTGTTACAGTGTGCTACACTGCTTTAATGTGTGTTACACTGTGCCAGTGTGTGTTGCACTGTGTTACACTGTGTTACTGTGTGTTACACTGTCAGTGTAACACACACTGTATTCAGTTAGCTGCTGGCTCACAAACTAACTGAATACAGTGAGAACAGTGAGATTGGCAGCGTCACACATTTCTGGGCCCGGGAAGGCCCGAATAAGTTTGAAATTGCTGCTGGCTCACAAACTAAGTGAATACAGTGAGAACAGTGAGATTTGAGTGAGGAACAGTGAAAATGGCAGCGCCACACATTTCTGGGCCCGGTGAGGCCCGAATAAGCTGAAATTGCTTCTGGCTCACAAACTAACTGAATACAGTGAGAACAGTGAGATTTGAGTGAGGAACAGTGAAATTGGCAGCGCCACACATTTCTGGGCCCAGTGAGGCCCGAATAAGCCGAAATTGCTGCTGGCTCACAAACTAACTGAATACAGTGAGAAGAGTAATATTTGAGTGAGGAACAGTGAAATTGGCAGCGCCACACATTTCTGGGCCCGGGAAGGCCTGAATAAGCTGAAATTGCTGCTGGCTCACAAACTAACTGAATACAGTGAGAACAGTGAGATTTGAGTGAGGAACAGTGAAATTGGCAGCGCCACACATTTCTGGGCCCGGGAAGGCCCGAATAAGCTGAAATTGTTGCTGGCTCACAAACTAACTGAATACAGTGAAAACAGTGAAATTAGAGTGAGAAACAGTGAAATTGGAAGCGCCACACATTTCTGGGCCCGGGAAGGCTCGAATAAGCTGAAATTGCTGCTGGCTCACAAACTAACTGAATACAGTGAAAACAGTGATATGTCTGCATCCAGGAAGTCTGGAGGGGGACAGAGGTGCCACCTCCACTGCATCCAGGATCCTCCTGGTGTACAGCTGTATACCGAGACCGGCAGGCTGACCAAGGGCACAGTCAGTCTGCCTGTGTATCGCTGTGCGAGGGGCTCCACGTCTCTGGAGTTCTTCCACCTCCACCTCAACCGGTTCATCCCAGGTACACTTCTGAAAATATGTGTTTGTGTTTTTGTGTGTGTGTGTTTATGTGTGTCTGTGTTTTTCCCTGTCTTATGGTCTTATTTTCTCCCATCTTGTTTAGGCATGCGGGCCTCTGGCTCGCACTTCCAGGCCTTCCTGGTGGATGGACTGGTGAGGTGGAATGAGGACCGCGCAGCAGCAGCTACACCAGGATGAGCAACACCTGCAGTGGAGCAGCCTCTGCTCAGCTACAGCAGGGTCCTGAAGCACTCCCTTAACCAGTCCAGTCAACGGGTGCATGGCTTGGATCTGGTTAAGGATTTCACCAAGCCTGCTGAGTACACGGGTATGTTTAATGTGTTATTTACATTTAATGTGTTAAACATTCAGTGTTGGAAAGATATTCATGTTAGCTGTCTTACCATATTCCAGGAGAGCTCATTGGTGTGTACTCACAGACCGGCAGAGTGCTTCAGGATGTCAGTCTGGACCCTGACATCCCTGACGAGACTCCTGCCGCCGAGGGTCTCGGTGAGGAGGAGGATGAGGGCTTCCTTGAGGCTGAAGATGTGGACCCCGCCTTCTTCAACCCCCTGTTGGACCAGCCCATCCCCTCGTCCTCCAACCAAGCCGCAGTCCAGTCAGGGCCAGCTGACACCCCCGCGCCCCCAGATGCCCCAACCCCCTCAACCGCCCCTGACGACCACACCACTCCCGAGGCCCCTGAGCAGAACCCCCCCCCGCTGACTCCTCCTCAGACTCTGAGGTAAAGCAGATATCTCTCCTCTCGGACATGCACCGGGTCGGGTCTGTAATATCTCGGGCAAAAACGGGTCGGTATATATATTTTTTTTTTAAATGATCGGGTCCAATCGGATCTCGGAACGAATTTCCCGGGTCCATTAGGGTTCGGGTCTATCATTTTGGACCCGTGAAGACCTCTAGCAGAAGCCTCCCTGGCCTTCTTCCTCCTGTCCTCCTGAGGAGGAGGAGGAGGAGGCTGCAGGGGCAGCTGGTCGGGGCCGGGAGGTTGCAGGGTGTACAGGTAAGGGGCAGGGACGGTGTGGGGCTGGGGAGGTGAAGGCCTGGCACAGTGTGCAGTTGCTGAGAAGTGTGGGGCTGGTGGGGCTGTGTGGCTGGCAGAAGGGGCCTTGGAGCGGGCCGTCCTCGCTGGGTGGCCTGGCGTGACTGGTCCTCCGGCGTCAGGAACACAAAGGAGGGCGCACTCCCCTCCTGCTACAGGTGGAGGGGCTTGGCCTGGAGGAGAGGCTGGGCGGCAGTGTTCGGAGCAGGTGCGGGGACAACATCCTGCTCCAGAACAGCTACCTCTCTCCTCTGCTGACGCTTGGAGTACCTGAAACACATAACACACACACACACACACACACACACATAATGTCATTCAGGCTAGTGTCACCTGTAACCTTAACACCTGAAATGCTCCACTAACGACAATATCAATATATAATGAATAATATTGTGGTAATGTCTCACCACTGGGACAGGGTCCTCATGTTCTGCTGGAACAGCTGGAGGTTGGTCTCAGTCATGAGCCTCCGGCTGTCCAGCACCGCCTCTCTGATGGCCACGTAGTCAGCCAAGACAAGCGCCCAGCGACTCCTCTTGGTGCCGGCCGACTGCGTGGCACAGGGGTGGATGGCGCAGAGCTGGCTGCAGATGGCCTCCACCAGCCTACTGGCACTAGGCCAGGTGGAGGGCCCAGACATACCAGCCAGGCTCCTGAATGACAAACAAACAGAACAGGTTAACATGGCAGAAATGAAATACGAAATACAGTATAAGAAGCATTACAGTCATTACATACCGCTCAACACTGTCCTTCCCCGCAGCGACAGTGTTCTTCCCCTTGGTGGACTTGAACCGCCCCTGCGGTATCCGCTTCCGGTGATGCTCAGGGTAGATGACACGTTGCTTGTCGTAGGCTGGCAGCTCCTGCCAGAGCGCTACCAGCTTGTCTACCCTGGCGTCAGACAGCCCCTTGAGCTTCCTCACCCCCAACAAGGCCTTGGCCAGTCTGCGGACATGCTGGTAACCAGGCTGGCCGTCAGGACCTTGGCATTCCACCTGAGCACAGAGACAGAAGACGAAATTAGTTTAGTAACAATTTGACGTGTTTTGGAGGATATTATCTTATATATACAATCACACACTCAGGAGGACAGGAGGAAGAAGGCCAGGGAGGCTTCTGCTAGAGGTCTTCACGGGTCCAAAATGATAGACCCGAACCCTAATGGACCCGGGAAATTCGTTCCGAGATCCGATTGGACCCGATCATTTTTAAAAATATATATATACCGACCCGTTTTTGCCCGAGATATTACAGACCCGACCCGGTGCATGTCCGAGAGGAGACCCGAGACCCGTCCATTTTATGGACCCGACAAACCCGGTAATTGAAATTGCTAAACGCCGTTCTACTGCTAAAAACGTTTATCATGTCGGTTACAACATATGATAGCCTAATAAAAGGAGATCAAAATAACAGCCAAGTTTCTGACTTGCCAAGTTCTACAGTTTGTCCAGTAGATGACAGTGAGACCATAATGGAATCTAGCAGCTACTTGGCTACGTAGCCTACAATAGGCTACGTGACAAGGAAATTAAATTGCATGTTAAATGCATGATTAAAACAATAGTTTTTATCTTATTTTTCACCTCAGTGAAGAAGGTATCCATCTTGCGCCTTTCCTCCGCTCCAACTCGCTGGCGCTGCGCAACGTTTTTTTCACCTTAGTTTCGCTCTTGTAATCTGATCCTAGGTCAGCCTAATCATCACCCAAGTTACACAGCGCTGATCACCGGTCTTCTCGGATCTACTCGGGTATTACACATAATGATAAACAGACCCGGGACCCGTGGTAATAGAATGGGACCCGAACCCGTACGGGTCCCGGGTCGGGTCTCGGATCCTAGGGTCCGGGTAGACCCGTGAAGACCTCTAGCTTCTGCTCCTTGGTATGTGCCCTCCTCCAGGCCCCGGAAGCAAACTGGCCAGTATCTCTGCAAGAAGTGTGGGCAGCCCAAGCGGAAGAAGACTGGACACAGCGTGTTCAACCACGTCTCCTCTGCTCCGCTGCTGCTGGTGGGAAGACTGTTGAACAGTGGCTGGCAGAGATGAAGGCTGCTTTGGAGCAAGATGCCCAAGAGGGACACTGAGCCACCACTGGGTGGTCCTGGACGTTTTTATTGTATATAGTTCATCGTTCGTCGTTCCCCTCTACGTGGACCGAGACCTTGACGTGGTGTAGAGGCTTGTGTGTGTTGAGGACCCTCAGAGCTGTATTGTCTGTAGTCTGACTACTGACAGGGACGCCCACGGCAAGCGGGTCTGAGGTGAGACACCTGACTAACATCGGTCCATCCATCCAACCAGATGTGTGTTACAGCTGTATGATGACTGTGTGTGATTGCAGGAAATTTCCGCAAAGCAACAACCGCCATATGCATTCGTGAACATATACATGCTTTGACACTGCACGCCACTGTGAAGGATGGTGATTGTTATCCTCCTTCACTGTGCATTTGCTGCAGTCCCATCTTTGCCCCCTTTTGTGTACTTTGTTTTTGCCCCATTTGATTCACCTGTTACATTGTTCATGTTGCCCACTCAGCTCCTATTGCACACCTGACCACCCTGATCCCTCCTTCGGTTCCTTCCCAAGGTTTCCTCCATTTTTTTTTCCTGATAAAGGTTTTTTTTTTTGGAGTTTTTCCTTGCCCGGTTGAGGGTGAAGGTCAATATTTGCCTCTGAAATGTAGTATAAAATCTTACGAAATGGAAATAATCAAGTACAGCACTAGTTCTTCAAAATTGTACTTGAGTAAATGTACTTTGTTACTTTCCATCTCTGCTTTTAACTTGAACCTTTGATATTGCAGCATTGATTGGATAATGGATGGTAACTGTACAGCAGGAAAGTTTTGGTTACTTTTGCTGTGTTGTGTTCTGCTGTAGTTCTGCTTCCTGCTGATGTGTTTTATCTGTTTCTAAGCTCAATGTTTCTCAGTGCAAATTTAAAATGTTACTCGAGTGCTGTGACTGTGTCCCAGATGGTGCTTCTCATTTCAAACATTTCTATTCATATCGAAATACAACAAAAGTTATAATCAGAATCAGAATCAGAATCAGAATCATATAATAGAATAGAATAATGAAATAACTGCTCATCTAACACTCTGTTTTGATGAAATCCCTCCAGACTGCCGGCCAGGTTGAAGTTGCTTCATGTTTAATGTGACTTGTGTCACTGTAAGCAATTTACTGACCAACTGTTTTGCATTTTTGTTTTATAAAAATACCATGCAATAAACAGCAGTCAACTCAAGTCACTATATCTTTGTCCAGTTCTCCTTATTACACTACAATACACTTTGTTAATTGTAATTATTATTATTATTATTGCAGAGCAATTGTGTATTTTTAAGCAATTTCAATCATTACTTAAATAATTCAGAACAAGCTCGGATCTAGGACATAGGAAACAGCAGTCGGTCAGTAAGAGTTTAGAATCTTTGTTTCTGGGTTAGATTTGGACTTAGGCGGTTGTCAGGCTTTGTTGTGGCTGAGCACTTCCTGGTTTCACTCTGAGTTTCGATAGGTGGGTCAGCTGACGCGGGTCACGCCCTCTATCTGTTGCTTTGTTGTGGAAATCTGAAAGGGGCGGGATTTTCACTAAACTCTTAAAAAGAGAGATTGAACTGAGCTCCAAAGCAGAACAAGCTCGGATCTAGGACATAGGAAACAGCAGTCGGTCAGTAAGAGTTTAGAATCTATCTTTCTGGGTTAGATTTGGACTTCGGCTGTTGTCAGGCTTTGTTGTGGCTGAGCATTTCCTGGTTTCACTCTCTGAGTTTCGATAGGTGGGTCAGCT
This sequence comes from Centroberyx affinis, assembly GCF_046629955.1. Taxonomy (NCBI): domain Eukaryota; kingdom Metazoa; phylum Chordata; class Actinopteri; order Beryciformes; family Berycidae; genus Centroberyx; species Centroberyx affinis. The sequence goes on from NW_027280132.1 coordinate 145,519, forward strand.
GACGCGGGTCACGCCCTCTATCTGTTGCTTTGTTGTGGAAATCTGAAAGGGGCGGGTTCAGCCCTGCTAACGAGCCGTGAATGGGCACAGCTGTGGCATTTCCTGGTATTTAAACAAGTAAGCTGCGCTGTAGCGTCAGCGGAAGCGTCAGCCCTTGTATGACAGCCCTTCTTGTATGAAGACCTAATTGGGTAAAGACCTCCGAGTCTACCTGTGCGAGTCAGCCCTAATTGGGTAAAGACCTCCGAGTCTACCTGTGCGAGTCAGCCCTAATTGGGTAAAGACCTCCGAGTCTACCTGTGCGAGTCAGCCCTAATTGGGTAAAGACCTCCGAGTCTACCTGTGCGAGTCAGCCCTAATTGGGTAAAGACCTCCGAGTCTACCTGTGCGAGTCAGCCCTAATTGGGTAAAGACCTCTGAGTCTACCTGTGCGAGTCCACTGAGCAAGGACATAGACAAGCTACTCTTATTTTACTCTCTTGGCCTCCCTTCACACTCACCATGTGCTATCAATATATCCCTGTCATCCACGGCAACCGAAAAAAACGCCTCAGTCATAAAAGACAGCGCAATCCTGAGAACCACTACTCTCTCAGAAAAGCCTCAGCTACTTCCTCCGCTTTTTCCTTTGGCTTATGGAATTGTCAGTCCGCTGTAAATAAAACAGAATTTATCCAAGCACTTGCAAACCTATCTGACATTCAGGTACTAGCCCTGACCGAAACCTGGACCCGTCCAGAGAACACAGCCACACCAGCTGCGCTTTCAGCTGACTCCACTTTCTCCCACACACCCCGTTCCGTTGGGCATGGAGGTGGCACAGGTGCCCTAATTTCCAAAGACTGGAAATTCACTAAGCTTTCTCCTCTAAGCAATAACTCATCCTTTGAATACCATGCAATCATGGTTACCGCTCCTGTCAAACTATTTGTGGTTGTCATATATTGCCCACCAGGGCTACTGGGGAACTTTGTTGTTGAACTGGACATGCTACTCTCAGCCATTCCTGAAGATGGTACCCCACTGATTGTCATGGGGGACATGAATATCTATCTTGACAAACCCCAAGCGGCTGACTTCCTTTCACTACTGTCCTCATTTGACCTCAAACTGGTCTCCACCGCTCCCACACACAAAGCGGGCAATACACGTGACCTGATTGTGACTCGAAACTGTTCCACGGCAAATCTGACGGTCACCCCCTTACATCTGTCAGACCACTTCTTTATTCAATTCATGGTTTCCTTGCCGGAACATCCTCATGTTCCGCCACAAATGGTCTCCTTCAGACGGAACCTCCGGTCCCTCACACCGGCTCGGCTCTCTGATGAGGTCTCAGCTACCATGCCCCCTCATAAAGAGTTCTCCTCACTCCATGTCAATGAGGCTACAGACACACTCTGCTCCTCACTAGCCGTCTCTCTAGACAATCTCTGCCCACTCTCATCCAAACCTGCTCGTAAAACCCCCACTAGCCCATGGCTCACCGGTGTCATCAGAGAGCAACGGGCGGGGCTCAGAGCAGCTGAGAGAAAATGGCGCAAATCCAGTGATCCCACTGACCTCACTGACTATCAAACTCTCTTATTGGCATTCTCCTCCCATCTAAAAAGTACCAAGACCACTTACTATCAGGAGAAAATCAGCAGTGCCAAGGATGCTCGGAAATGATTTTCAGCTTTTAATTCACTCCTCAAACCTCCACCACCTCCACCCTCAAGTTTGCTCACGGCTGACCTCTTTGCATCCTTCTTTACTGATAAGGTTTCTACCATCAGTAATCAGTTCTCTGAGCCTGACCAACTCAGTATGCTGCCACCAGCTAACAGGACCTCACTCCTGTCTTTTTCCCATCTCACTGAGGAGCAAGTCTCCAAACTTCTGCTTGACTCTCGTCCCACTACCTGTCCATTGGACCCCATACCCTCCAACCTCCTGCAGGCCACCTCGCCCACACTTATCCCTGCAGTCACACACATCATCAACTCCTCACTTACAACGGGTGTGTTCCCCACTGCTTTTAAGCAAGCGCGGGTTAGCCCGCTGCTAAAGAAACCTACACTCAGCCCATCTCAGGTTGATAATTACAGGCCGGTTTCACTACTCACCTTCCTTTCCAAAAAACTTGAGCGTGCGGTCTTTAATCAAGTCTCTGAATTCCTTTCTGAGAACCGCCTGCATGATCCTAACCAGTCTGGCTTCAAACGTGGACACTCTACCGAGACTGCACTCTTGTCTGTAGTGGAAACACTACGATCAGCTAGAGCTGCCGGTCAGTCCTCAGTCCTACTGCTACTTGACCTATCGGCCGCCTTTGACCCGGTTAACCACCAAATCCTCCTCTCCACACTCGCTGAGCTTGGCTTCTCAGGATCTGCTCTCTGCTGGTTTGAGTCCTACCTCTCAGGGAGATCCTTTAGAGTGTCTTGGAGAGGGGAAGTGTCTAAATCCCACTGCTTGTCCACAGGGGTACCTCAAGGGTCAGTGCTTGGACCCCTTCTCTTTTCAATATACACCACCTCATTGGGTGCAGTGATCCGCTCACATGGCTTCTCATACCATTCATATGCTGACGATACCCAGCTCCTCCTATCGTTCCCGCCAGACGACCCCACAGTCTCGGCGCGGATATCGGCATGCCTCGCCGATATCTCGGATTGGGTGAAGGAACGCCACCTTCACCTTAACTTGTCGAAGACTGAGCTCCTTGTCATCCCAGCCAGTCCCTCTGTACAACAACAGATCAATATCCAGCTCGAATCAACTCAGCTCATGCCCACAAAGTCTGCCAGAAACTTGGGTGTCATGATTGATGACCAACTAACCTTCAAGGAGCATGTGGCTTCTGTTGCTCGGTCATGCCGATTTGCTCTGTACAATATCAGGAAGATCAGACCCTACCTGTCTGAGCATGCAGCACAACTCCTGGTACAGGCTCTTGTAATATCACGCCTTGACTACTGCAACTCCTTACTGGCAGGGCTCCCGGCATGTACGTTCAAACTTCTGCAGATGATCCAGAATGCGGCGGCGCGTCTGGTCTTCAACCAGCCCAAAAGAGCACATGTCATCCCGCTATTCATATCCCTCCACTGGCTCCCAGTTGGTGCCCGCATCAAGTTCAAGTCCTTGATGCTCGCCTACAAAACAATAACCAAAATGGCTCCGACCTACCTGAACTCCCTCATTCAGGTCTATGCTCCCTACGCTCTGCCAAGGAGCGGCGCCTGATGCTCCCACCACAGCAAGGCCCTAAGTCTCTAGCCAGACTCTTCTCTTCTGTGGTTCCCCGGTGGTGGAACGAGTTACCAAACTCCATTCGATCCGCAGAGTCCCTCTCAATCCTTAAGAAAAGGCTAAAGACCCAGCTCTTTAGCGAATACCTTCTCACATAAAAAAAAAAAAAAAAATTCTTCTATGCACTCTATGCATTGCCTCATAGCACTGCCTTGTAGCACTGCCTCGTAGCACCTATGTCCTGTTGGACCAGAACTTAGCTTTATAGCACTTACTCTCGTTGTTCTCTCCTAACTAGAACTTGCTTGTGTTGTATGAAAATCTCATGTGTAAGTCGCTTTGGATAAAAGCGTCTGCCAAATGTGAAATTGTAATTCAATAAGAAATCAGTAATTACAGAACAGAACAATAAGTAGGAATAATAAGGGCAATTACTGACAATTCAAAAAAGACTTTCCCACACAGAGAGTAAAACACAATTATTTGCCAAGTATATTCTTTACTCTTATCTTGCATATTGATGCTGTTTAAGCATTACCTTTTCAATAAAAAATTGAAGAAGGAAAGTAATGTCTATTTCTGTTCACTGGTCAGTTGTACTGCTGTTACATTTGTCTCACAGTTTTGCTCTAGCACTACTTGTCAACACAATCAACACAGTCCACATTTAACAATTTATCACAAATATAACATTGCATATGTATAATTCTAACAGAAAGCTATTTCAATTAAATCACATTCATTTGTATAACCCTTAATTACGGTTACGGTCTCAAAGGGCTGCACAATGCCCATAGTATGAAAACAATGAATGGCCGCACACAACACCCCCCAACCTACATGACATTTCTCCCGGACTTAATTTTATAACTCCTGAACAGTAAGTGATACAGACTTGAAACCAACTCCTAGGGTGGGGTTTTCCTATACGCTGAACACGTCTGGCAGTGGGCGACTTTGGAGGCAGGCTGTAGGCTGCCCACCCAATCAGAAGTTAGAAATGGTATTGGTATTTTCTGTGCTATTTTTCCATTGGCTGAAAAAAAATTCTTCTTAACTTTTGATTGGGTGGGCAAGACGCACGTTTAGGTGGGCTGAGCCCACCCCTGCCCATAGCTACCACCGGCCTTGTGACTGCCCCCACCTCATCCGAGGGTTAGGGTTAAGGTTATTTTTTGGTTAAGGTTATTTTCTTTTTAGCAACAGGAGTTAATTAAAAACGAATGGTGATTTGATTTGCACTTCAAAATCTACAAATGAGAAACGGAAATAGAAGGTATTTTGTCATTTTCCTGGTCAGAAATTGTAGATAACACCCGTTTAACCTGGTTTGGACATAAATCCCAATTATCATCATGGACCAGAAAAATCTGACTCGTTATAATAATAGCCTGTTGATTGATCACACACGAGTAGGTCTAATTTATGATCCGATATGTGCATTTTTTTTAACTGAAAATAAAATAAAATGACCAAAAAATACAAGGGCTTGGGCTTGTGCCGTTAATGTTACAGCATCGTTCAGACATACTGTCAACACGGAACTTTACCAGTAACGTTACAATGTCTTGAGCAGGGAAATTGGCAGAACAGATTTACTGACATTTCCATACCGGTTTCTGTTCACACATGACAGCGTGCCGTTACATTTACGGAACAGGCTGCATGTGTGAAAGGGGCTTATCTGTGTTCCTCAGTCCAGCAGATTGGTGACTGTACCAGGCAGGTTTTTGGCTAGTCGAGGCAGAGTAATGTGCCAGACGAACGAAAAAAGGTTGGTTCTAAACGGTTCTCATCATGGCTCTCATGTAGACGTCTCCCCCCCCCCCCCCTTCTAGACTCATGTGTTATGCTAACACTACCACATAACCTATCCTTAACTTCGCCATTTAAGAGAGGGTTGATTTTGAATTAATACAACTTTGATTTAGTTTAACCAAGTAATTTAACTTACCTAATGAAACATGGTGAGGCACAGCACTCGGTGGTTTGAAGGGGCGACGGTTGCTTCACTCAGCACTGGCGCAGCTCCAACACCGATTGGTTTCCCTGGATTTTGAATTTCCAGTTCTCGTTATGAGCGCAGCGTTATAAATTACATTATCCACAACCACATCTCTAACTGTACGTGCTATTAAGTAATGCAAGCAATTCAGGCATTTCTGTTACTCTCCTGGCTAGCCTGTTTGACTAGCCACCTGTGGCTAACCTGAATACTAGCTCAACTTCCAAATGTCAACAAATAATTAAAACAAATCTTAATTTTGTGTTTACTTACAAGGGATCCAATGACGCTGATAACTGAGAAACAAATGACGCAGAAACGCGACGCAGATCCACCATGTTGTAAGACATTTTTGGCACTTTCCCGCACCCGCACTGACGTTGCTGACGTCAGACGCACTAGTGTTGAAACTGTAGAATTCTAAGTACAAATGAATTTATAATTTTTGGTTACTTAATCCGCAAAAATAGTTCAAATTAATCGAAAATTATCAGTTTAATAAAGACAAAAGGAAGAAAATGCTACAGGCACTCAAAATGTTTAAGTTAGTAGAATTTTTGGACATATTTTAAGTTTTCACAACTTAATCCAATTAATTAATTTGAGCATTCGGGTTTACAGTGTATTTGGTAACCCTCCCACAACGTTCTAAGAATGTTGTGCAAATGTTTTTGTTAAACGTAACATTCCCAAAACGTTCTAATAACCACATGAAGTAACGTTTTTCGGGGGTAATTTTAATAATGTTTCCCTGAGGTTCCCTACTGGTAGCCTTTTAGGTAACCCTCCCACAACATTCTAAGAATGTTGCACAAATGTTTTTGTTCAACGTAACATTCCCAAAACGTTCTAATAACCACATAAAATAATGTTTTTTGGGGGTAATTTTAATAACGTTCCCCTGAGGTTCCCTGTCAGTAGAATTTTGGGTAACCCTCCTACAACGTTCCAAGAATGTTGCGCAAATGTTTTTGTACAACATAACATTCCCAAAACGTTCTAATAACGACATCAAATAATGTTTTTGGGGGGTAATTTTAATAACGTTCCCCTGAGGTTTCGTGCTGGTAGCATTTTAGGTAACCCTCCCACAACGTTCTAAGTACGTTGGGCAAATGTTTTTGTGTGTGTGCCTCTTTTGTGGAATCTGATGGCATGTTTCTGAAGCCACTTGATATTGCAAATTATTTTGATGATTTTTTTTGTTGGGAAGGCCTCCAAGCTTAGGCAGACCTTAGGCAGGGTATAGACACACCACTGTTGATTCCAACGCACACTTGCTCATTACTATGGTATTATGAAGGACAAAAACTGTGGTTTGTCATTTTATCAGGTTGTTGTTGGGGAGGTTGAAAGGTTGCTGCGTTCTCTGCCTGATGATAGGTCTGCTGGTATGGTATATGTATCAACTCCAATCTGTCACATTTTTAATAGATGTCTGATAAGTGGAGTGTGTCCAAAATTATGGAAGCGGCGGGAGATTATTCCTCTACCCAAAGCTACTTTCAGTGGCATTAACGGTAGACCTATCGGCATGTTGCCAGTACTCAGTAAAATATTGGAAAATATTGTGTTTGAGCAAATTCAAGGTATTTTGCTGCAAATGGATTAACTACTGTGAGCATGCATACAGGGCTGGTCACTCAACCTGCACTGCTATGACACAAATGTCTCACGATTGGCTGACTGGGATTGACAGATCAATGCTGGTGGGTGCAGTAATGTTAGATTTCAGTGCTGCATTTGTTGTGATTGATCATGGTCTGTTAATCAGTAAACTCAAACGTTATGGATTTAAACCTTTCCATTTTGTGGTTTAAGAGTTATCTGTCCTCTAGGTCACAGAGAGTTTATTTTAATGGCACCCTGTCCAGTAGCAGAGAGCTGGACTGTGGTGTGCCCCAGGGGAGCTGCCTGGGGCCCCTCCTTTTTTCCATTTTTACAAATGACCTCCCTTGTACTATTAGGCAGGCTAGCTTGGCTTTGTATGCTGACGACTCCACTCTGTATGCTGCCACCACATGTTCAGAGCTTAACCAGGTTCTGTCCAATGAGCTAACCAAGGTACACCATTGGATAAAGATGTAACTAAAACAGTGTGCATAATTTTTGGCTCTAGGCACAGATTGGCAAGTGACCCAAAACTGGACATATAGATATCTGGTTTACCTATCCAACAAGTCAAGAAAGCTAAGCTTCTGGGTCTATGGCTTGACTGTACACTATCATGGTCAGATTGAAAAACTGGGTGGTCATTACAGAAACTTCCTATGAAATCCTATCCTATCTCAGTTTAGGATGATATTTAGGATATTTGGTAATACAGAATCACGTTTCCTAACTGCATTTAGGAAAAAATCCTATCTTATCTTAAGATAAGAATTTAGCTATTACAGAAGCATCCTAATTTGAGAATATCCTAATTTAGGAATCCTATTTTAGAATAGCACTGAATAGTCCTAAATTGAAAAATAACGGACAACAATGGCAGCCAGACTTCTGCTGGGTCTAAATGACAATGAAGAGAGGGAACACAGAAATCTAATGATAGAGAGGTTGATGAAACCTCAAGATGATGTCCTTAACTTCCCAGACGACATATTGATTAGGATTTACAGGATGCTGTACTGTTTAAATATATAATGAATCAGAGTTGTTTAAGATGAGCCGCTGTCTCCTGCACATTCTAACCACAGGTACAGGCAAAAACAAACGATTGATGATTGAAATTTAGAATTTACAAACATTTACAATCAAGTTTAGCCAGGAGGTATAAGATAAGATAGGACACAGCCATGAGTTTAGGATTTGCTTCTGTAATAGCAAAATAAGATTTTTACCATCTTTGAAACTTAAGATAGGACAAGAAGGCCCCAGTCTCTAAGATGTAGTGAGGTAAACTGAAAGTCGCCCGCTGGTAGTATCCTACCTCGGAGAGAAAATGGCAAGATGACTTGAACTTGATTCTATTAGAAAATATATCTCAAACCACATTGCAATATAAACGCAGCAATGCCATTTGCATTTGATTTGAGTCATCCTTTATTGATTTTGATTATCGTTGTGTAATTACAAGTAATAGTGGAGGTTTACGAAATGTAGGGCTACCGTTGTGTACCGAAATGTACCTTTCTTTACTTTTACAAAAAGGGCACATTGATCAATTTATTTATAGTTTAGTCCAATTGACTCCGTAAAGGTTGAGGAGCTTTTACTCTCCATCAACAATGAGAAGCCATCAGGCCTGGATAACCTGGATGGTAAGTTGTTGAAAATTGCAGCACATCAGGTGGCCAGTCCAATTAGTCAAATTTTTAATCAAAGTCTAAATTGGGGTGTATGTCCACAGGCTTGGAAGGAAGCCAAGATTATCCCATTACCTAAAAATGCAAAAACCAACCTCACAGGTGCAAACAGTCGCCCTATAAGCATTCTACCAGTTCTGGCAAAACTCATGGAGAAAATTGTCTTTAATCAAATACAGAGCTATTTCGCTGAAAATGAATTGAATACAGACTTTCAGCATGCCTACAGGGATGGGTATTCAACATGTACAGCACTGACGCAGATAAAAGATGACTGTTTAATGGATATTGACACTTGTGGGGTCAGTTTTACTACATTTCAGTGCAGCCTTTGATATTATTGATCACGGATTGCTGTTAGAGAAACTTTCTTGCTATGGTTTCTCATCCTCTGCTGTGACATGGATAAAGAGTTATTTGTTCAGTAGATCACAGAGAGTTTTCTTTAATGGTAGTCTCTCTGATACTAAACATGTACAGTCTGGAATACCGCAAGGGAGCTGCCTTGGGCCGCTACTATTCACAGTCTTTACAAATGATTTGCCGTTGGTCTTAGACAGGACTAATGTGTCCATGCTGATGACACAACATTGTACATATCAGCTACTACTGTGGATGACTTGTCTGTAGCTCTGAACAAAGAGTTACAACTAGTATCAGACTGGGTCATGAATAACAGAATGGTCTTAAACATCTCAAAGACAAAATGTATTGTATTTGGTTCACACTATGTTACAGTCAAATACCAAGCTCAATGAAAGGGATCGAAATAAAACAGGTGGAAGAAACAAAACTGCTTGGTGTCACATTAGACAGTCATCTGTCATGGTCTACTCACATAGACAACACAACCAAGAAAATGGGGAGGGGGGTAAAGATAATAGGAGATGTGTTGAGTTCTTAACATCAGCCTCTGTGGTCCAGGTTATCCGGGCACTGGTTTTATCCCATCTTGACTATTGTCCTGCTGTGTGGTCGAGTGCAGCGAAAAAGGACTTGGGAAAACTACAATTAGCCCAAAATAGAGTGGTGCGCCTTGCCCTTCAGTGTAGAAATAGGTCTAATACATATGCATAAATGCCTTTCATGGCTTATGAAAGGCATTGGCAAAGATTGAGTGTTCTATTGGAAATAATTGTGTAGTGCTCTTTTCTGTTAGTACTTTGTGCGCTATTGTTTTGACCACCCATATATGCCATGATGTGATGTTAATTTGTTTTGTTGTTGTTGTTTTTTTCCGTATATCATTGTAACAATAAAATAATTTAAATAATAAAATAAAATAAAATAAAATGATTGAAAAAAAAAAGAACAAAGATTGTTATAGTCTCATTATATTTTTCAGGAACATCTGTGTCAATAAAAAACCCAATTGTTTGTACAAATTAATTCATTAGACTAGTAATAGACATAACTATTCTACCAGGCAGGAGATGGAACATTTAATAAACTAAACTAAACTTTACTTGATAATCAGTAGTGAACAGTAACAATAGTAATAGGCCTATCATTATCAATAGGCATCAAAATATTGTATAATTCATTTATTAATCAATAGGCCAATAAATTGGATTATGAAAAGTAATATGAAATAATATCCAATCAAATTGAAGTGTAGCTTTAAGATCCCGCCTCCTCATGTGATAAAATCTCTGCACACCGTGAGCCCGCCCTCTTTGTTCCTTTGACTTGAGACACCTATACAACATCAATTTCATTTTGCTATTTTAGCCATTTTGTACATACCTCGTTTTTATTCCGTATTCTTGTTCTTGTTGTTGTTATACTGACGTGTTTTTAATATTTATTGTGCTTGCCGTGGGCAAAGCACAATACTATTGTTTCACATACTTATTATTGTGCTTGCCGTAGGCAAAGCACAATACTATTGTTTCACATACTTATTATTATTATTTTTCCACACAAAATTTCGTGACGCTACTCCTCCTACAGTTTTTACAGTACATCGCACTTCTTAAAATGAGTATAACTCATGAACGCATTATGCTATCCCATCCAAATTTGGTACAGTTGTGCATGTGTCATGTCTCAGCCGACCTGTCAAATTTTGTGTCATTTTGCCAATAGGGGGCGCTACAGCGACCTATTAAGTTTTGAATGATTGTAACTCAGTGACCGTAAATGCTGGAAACACAATTATTTTTTCCCTTGGATTGTCTTTGTTCCCTAGTAACCTAGCAGCCACTAGTGACACCCTAGCAACCACCTAGCAACACCCTAGTCTTAGTTGCAGTTATGAAACACACACACACACACACACACACACACACACCACAGGTGTAATTAACATTAAATGACTGATTCTACTTCCATTACAACTACTGCTGCTCCACCTAGTGGCCTATTCATGGCACTGTTGATTCTCCCTGTACTGTAGTATCGTGTTTTTGGCACCAGGGGGCTCCCCAAAGGCACTTTCAGCACAGAGCCAAAAAGTTAAGTTTCACTTTGTCCGCCAGTTAGGTTTCACCAGGGTTGCCAGGTCCGCGGTTTTCCCGCGGAATTGGGCTACTTTTTAAGTGTTTCCGCGGGTAAACATTTTTGTCCGCGGGTTGCAGAGGCATGGAATCTGCTGCCACCAGTTTGAACCAACGAGAGAGATGCTGGCCTTGTTCAATACAGACATGTACGACAAGGACCAGGGCGAGGGATCTCAACATGTCTAAAAACAAACTGGACAGTGGACACTGTAAATAGTTCAAGTTCATGGACTTTTTTTCCCGTTCTGTGTTGGAGACAGCCAGCAGCAGTTAAACGGGTGAGCTGAAATGATTTTCATTAATTACACAGCTAATTTACACATATTGTAAGTACAATATTAAAATGTTCCAAATGAACATGATATGGTGTCCAAGTTGAAATAAGGTGTACAGTAAGCCTACTTACATATTTACTGTAAGTATATGAATAAAAAACTGTTTCAGGAAATAGCCTTTAATGTTTATGGTGTTTTATTGATATTACAGTACATTTTGCAATTATAGCAATGCTGTTGGACTTTAAAAGGAACATATATGGATTTTTATGGGCATATTTTGAGTTCTGGTATTGGGCTGGTTTTTGGGCTGGTTTTGAGTTGCTGTTTGGCTACTTTTGTCTCACAGACCTGGCAACCCTGGGTTTCACTCTGTCCGCCATCTTGCTCTCCGCTGAGCTCCCGAGCCCGTTTCTCTAAGCAGGCTGACCTGCATGTAAGCTGAAGCTAACTGAAGCTATCTGAAGCTAAAGTAGAATCTGTACAATTATATCGTATCGCCAGTTATTTCGATGCATATGCGCGAGCTCAGTCCACCTGACGGCCATCTGTTCTGTAGCGGACAGACAAGCATGGAGGAAGCATGGACACAGACGAAGCATGGAGGTTTCTGTTGGGGCCGAGTGCACTGCCGACGCTTGCCGGAGTTTCCCGGTGGCACGCTGGCGGCCAGTGGTGGTAGCTGGACGCCGAATTGTTCCGGGTGGTCGGACGGAGATTTCGGCTGGTGTTTAGACGCCGGCGAACGGCGCTTTTGGCACCGATGGATACCAGAGCTAACAGGGCTAGCATCCGGAGCTAACTGAAGCTAACCAGGGATACAGTGCAGTCCGTGCTTGCGGTGGCAGGGCAGCGCCGGAGAGAGAAGCCGGCGAACGGGGTCACCAGAGCTAACAGGGCTTGCGTCGGGAGCTAACTGAAGCTAACCCGGGGGATCACCGTGGTCGCGGAGAGAGGAGCCGGCGGGGGCGGTGGACAGGACAGCGCCGGAGCGAGAAGCCGGCGAACGGGGGCACCAGAGCTAACAGGGCTAGCGGAGTTTTTATCAGATGGACTGATGCATTTGGGACAGAAGGACCGCGGTAAGTCAAAACAAACACACACAATCTGTACATTTAACGTTACTGGCGTTATTGCCCCTGGTGTGTAGTCCTATTTTTTTCCATTTAAATTTTTATTTAGGCTACAAGAGCTTGCTAGGCTATACAAATTAAATGTTTGAGCTCATTCATGTCAGTGCTTCGACACAGCCAACAGATGGCGACAAACACCATGAGTTGCCCACATAGGCGCTCTGTCAGACTCGGCTGGTGTGTATGGTGCATTCAGTGTCCTTGGAAAGCTGGGAATCTCTAGCTTTGTTCGATAGCAGACATATTGTTGTAGAGTGTTGAGAAAAGTATCCCAATGCCTTTGAACACAACTGGCTCTCATATTTAGTGAGTCTAGTCTTTGTCAAATTCGAAAGGGGCCAGTGTTAAAATCATAGAGATATAACACTAGAGGGGACATTCATTTGCATATCTGTATAGGCTACTGTGGATTTTAAGTTGATTGAAGTGTAGAGATGTTTGTTTTTACTGTAGTAGCCTACTTGTTTACATGATGGCATCTATATAAATTATTTATTTATGGATTGTAATCTTAATTGTAGGCTAAGATGTCATGCCAATAAAGTAAAAAAAAACAAAAAACAAAGACAATGTGAGGGCCTATGTCCATTATTACCTGCTTAAATTGGCTTAAAGCTGTCACACTATTTAGGCATTACATTTGCCTTTTATTGTATATTTTATCTGGGTGTATTGTTAGGTGTGTTTCAGTGTTGGTGATATTTAATTGTCTTAGTATGTCTATTGCTACAACAGATCATTTGGGGGGTTTTACATTAAAAATAAGCAGATTTTCATATATACTCTTAATGCACCTACTAAGTACCAAAGAAATCTGAGAATTATAAAGTCTTCTTGAAAAAAGGATTCATAGTTTCTGTAAAGTAATGCACCATTAAAATACTTCCAGAAGATAATCTTTATGATTGAAAACATAATTACTTAACATAGTTTAGCTATTTTTATCTACAAACTACAAAACATTTTAGACAGTCGTAGTGATGTCTCAATACAAAAAATATTAGCATTATAATGGCAGCATAAGGCACTATCACCACTGGTTCCAATGACAGTCAGCTGAGCAGTTGACCCAGGTAAAATGGCTGCCATATGTTCCCATTCCAGAATAGGAATTCTCTATGACAGCTCCCCTCTACTGTTATATTTATGGCTCTGTGTCTCTGTTGCTCTGAAACTTTCTTGCAATTCCCAATAATAGTTTTTTGGTTAACATGCCTATGCAAAATCATGAATGTAAGCACCTCAATGCTGAAATCTAGTAGTATAACATCATTTTACAGTTTTGGTTTATACAGGGTTGCTGTTTCTTGACTTAATCCAAGAGGTTAGGTGGTGTAGAAATGCAGGAAATTTGTTTTAAATTACTATTTTTTTTCTGAGGGAGTAGCCCTATATTTGTCCAGTGTAACTTTTATTTAGGCTACAAGAGCTTACATTGAACAGTTACGTGTTCAACATTTAAGATCGTGCTTTAAATGAAGACTTTTAGAATATTTAATTCTTGTGCACAGAGCCGCCAGAGACAGCTTTCTCTTGGTTTGGTGGCAAGTGGCAGCCGCAGCAGTAAGCATAGCCGCCCTGTAGGGGGCGGAGGGGAGCAGAGCAGCTATGATTGGCTCAAACTCCACCAGGATTTCAAAAGCAAACTAAACGTGCGATTTGAGTGGCTGACTAGGATCTAGCATCGCGAGACTGTGGTTGATTGCTTCTCCCCCGCTTGAATTCAAACAGTGGCCTCACAGCTACACTGATTGCAACAGCGTCCTTCTCAGGTGAGGTAAATTTTATGAATTCGTTGTAGTATTTGGATTAGGAGAATAATACTTTCCTTCATGTGGTAAAAGAAATGGAATTGAATATGTGTGGTGGTTAGAAAACGTTGTCTGAGCAAAGGTGCAGTTTTAGTCTGGTTGTCTTCCTAAGAAGGCTAGGCTACATTAATTCCACAATTTTCGTATTTCGTATTTTGCAATTTTCCACGGTTTTCGTATTGAGAGCTAGGACACCATTTTCTCCTCAAATGTGAGTAATTAATCTGATTAGGGTAGGTTTGCCAACCCTCGCGGATTTGCCGGGAGACTAAATTGTTTTGGATGTGTGTGTGCGTCGGGTACGTTGGCCGTCGTGTGCATCCACTGACTTTTTGCTGGGCTGTGCTTTTTACATATTTACTGTGTTGTTTTTCTTAGTTGTAGGTTTCATATTTAGCAATTGACAATGTGTGCTGATGGTAAACGGGACATGTACGTTGCGCATTTGGCATTGCCTAATGGTGAGGGGAACACGTAGATTTTGGCATTTAACATTGCGTAAATGCATGTCAGGAATGAAGTCATGTGCAAGTTTTTATAGTAGATGATCCTATTTTCTAGTTTTGCATGGTAACTGTGTGTGTGTGTGTGTGTGTTTGAGAGAGAGAGAGAGAACTGATTGATGCTGTGCGTCATTGGTGGCAATAACAATGGCATCATGTTATTAGTTTTAGTGTTTGTCTGTGTATTAAACCTATAAACCAGGCAATTTGTACCAGATAGAGCTATGTTGACAAAATACCAGCAATGGAAAAAAAAACACCAGCCCTGGAAAATTGTATATCCTACCATATGGTGTAATAATCTGCTCACTTAACTGTTACGGTTATGCATCGCTACATAATTTTAACTGCTGTTTTGTGTATAGTATTCAGCAGTTTATCTCTTTGTTCATAGATTGAGATACAGCTTGCGCCTCTTCACTGATCCTTCTCAGGTGAGTCGCCTGACAAACGCTGTGCTCATAAAAATGGCATTTTACATGGCTACATATTAATTTGGTACAGGGCCTCAGTTCGGCTACACCTTTAATTGACTAGGGGGCGACATAGCTCAATCAGTTGCAGATGACGTCTAAGTTGCTTTGCAGCAGATGCTTTAAAGTTACAACTGCCATATTTGAAATGAAAGACATGATAGGAGAGGAAAGAATTATTACACACAAATGACCTGACATTTGAAGTATTTGAACGTTTATTATAAGCAAGTGTAACTTTATGACAATATAATTCACATTAGTTGCACAGTAGTGAAAACATCTTAAAATATTTTGAAAATACCAAAAACAACAAGAAAAACATTGTTTATTAATATAAACGTTATTGGTGCTAGGTTATTGCCACACACTGCTGCCCCTTCAACAAACTCTGTGCAACAGCAAGTGCACAGACTAGTATCTAGTGTTTTGATAACCATTTGATAGCCATTTGATTGTTGAAGTGCCCTATGTGCTTGTTGTGACACAACTTAATTTCTTTATTCATCATGAAAAACAGCTGCTAAGTTGTTCAAAAAAGTGCCCCATTGTATCATTTCAACGAAGGCAATCTACAAATAAAAGTAGATTTCTTTGTTTAAATTTGGTGTTTATATGGAAAAAATAACCTACAGAGAATGAGTATACGGTGGAGGTGAAGCTCCTGAATTGGATCCTCCATAATCTTACAAGTCAGCTCTGCATGCAAAAAGTTTGTTTCACAGTCACCTATCAAAATGCCAACAATGCTGTTAACCCTAGAATACATATGATGTATAAAAAATGACCCATGTTTTTGTCTTCTTATCTATATGTGAGAGTAAACCATATTCATCCAAACTTAATTTTGATAAACCATTACACCCCTATTAAAATGACATTATGCAGTCAGTTACACAATTTGTGTTTAGCTGCTATCATTTTGTGTCTGTGAGGCTGAGTACTTTGTTTCTTTGTTGTTAGACTACTGTTCCAGTGCTACACCACTTCTGCAGTCCTTTTCAGGTAAGCCACCTCCATATTTCTAAACACATTTTTCATGGCATTACATAAAATGTTAAAGGTCCCATATTATGCTCTTTTTAGCTGTTTAAAACATTTCTCAGTGGTCTTTAAAATAAGGTTATGAATTCTGTTGCAAAAAAACACCCAAATCCAGGCTCTATGGGGCTTCTCCATCCTCTCAGTTTCTCCCCTCATTAACTATGCGCTGTTCTGAGTGGGCGGGGATGCTCTGATAATGAGGCGCTGCTCTGATTGGCCGCCTGATCGGCTGGGTGAGGGGGGAGGGTGCAGACGCGGAAAAACTCCAAGACCAACATGGCAGCTGCTTATAGAAGAAAACTCTGTGACACAACATGTAAAACCTACATTTTTGAGGCGGAATCTGTTAACCGAACAAGAGGAGGAAGCTGCCGAAGTTTTACAGACACGGTTACAGCAGGATGTCTCTGACTGGTAGGTTGAAATTTCACTGTTTTCGTACTTTCTCACCGTGTGTGTGTATGTGGTTGCGTCGGCTAACGTTATGTGGTCTTTCTGGATAGCCATAGCGGACAAATTTGTATCCCATAAAAACGATATCTAACGTTACCTGCTGGAGTGTCTCGCACTGTAACTATACCGTATGGTTTGTTTGATTCGTTTTTAGCCTGACGTTCACCGGTGCCGGTGGTTTGAGGCTGTCTAGTAAGCTCGTCAACACAGTAGGTGTCGGTAGCTTTTAGCTGGCTACTTGGATAGCTGCTGTAATGTTATTCCATGAAGTGTCTTCCAATTGCCGTTGTACTGGCTAGCGATAGGAAACAAATCCACACCAGACATTATGTAGTTATTATGTTCAAATACATCAAATTGATGTGAAGACGCAAAAGAACTCATCTGCAGTGGATACAAACATTGTCACGACACCGGCAAACATATGGTTATGTCCCATGCTATCTACCATTTGGACATATGACTGTCGTAATTTATGCCAGTGTTACTCAGCTATAACGCTAGCTCAACAGTTTTAGAACTATAGCTGAAATATTCAAAAACTGCATCTCATGGAGGCCTGCTGATCATTCCCCCTGTACATAACATCTTACCTCTTTTTAGAGTTGACACCTTTGTTTGTCCTGTACATTAGGTTGTACAGTACTCACATCTACTCTAAATTGTCTGTGCTAATAAACATATAATATAGATAAACGTAATCGTCAGTGTAATGTTCGTATAAAGCTTGCAAAATTCAGTAACAGTTACCCTTTCTCATTCCTTAGGTTACCAGAAGAATGAAGCAGCTTCAGGATCCACCTACATGCGTGTTGATCATCCTGGTCTGGAGCCTGTATGTTTGAATGTGTTCTCACTACAGAATGCAATGAACATTTATAAAGCAGACTACGGGCCCTTACAGCTTAGAGGTAGAGAGCAGTAAGTTTCTTTTATGCATTCTGTGCATGAATTGATTTGAACATGTGACTTTGGATAATACTTTACATGACAATAAATTTGAGTAAAATAACTGTGTGTTGTTATACTTTATTACACATCCATGTAGAAAAAACTTTAGCACACCTAAAAGTCTTTTAGTGACAGGGGTATAGGACAAAAGTTACTGAAAAAGTAATATAATCCAACACACTGTCTACACTTGCATGGTGCTTTATTACATTTCAGTCATTGAAGTGTAGTAAAGCACCATGTAAGTATAGACACTGTGTGTGGGATTATATACGTTTTTCCCTTTACACACCCATGTAAATTAAATGTGAAACCAATAAGTAACCACAACACTGACTGTTCATACAGAATACAATTATTTTATTTTAGAAAAGGCATAAAAAAGGCACATGTAGAAACATAACATATTGCTTATAGAGGACCATACTGGGCTGCTCATGTTACAAAATCTACATCTGTGAGTGTACACAGGGTGTATCAATCACAATAATGATTTATAATTTGATGTTTTTAGTTATCTGTTATGTATTCGTGGAAAACACCCAACTACAACCTGACCTCATGCCAGATAACCAAAACAACAATAGAAGTGACTAAGTATTCAAATGAAATATATTGACAGTATGTGTACCCTCTTCTCAGTGTCTAGCCTACAGATCCTTTGTCAGCTAGTGCTGGGGCTTTCTAGGTCTCAGGGTCAGAGTATTGATACCAGTGTGTGTGTGGTGCTGTGCAAATGCTGTGAGCTCCCTGATGCTGCCAGCTGCGTCGGGTTCAGACTGCCTCTTGATTGAACCGAGACACGTGGATGCAATGACGTCCTCCTTGGCTGGCCTGTCAGACCGGGCGCACAAGTCTTCTGGGATGGGGATCTTCAAAACCTGGCTCACATGAGGTGCAGGGTGCTGGAAGACTTGATCAAAGATGAGGTCCATCAACTCATCGACGTAATCTGTGGAGTAACAGAAACACAGAAGTCATCAGTTGTTCCATTACAAAAGAATATACATTGCATAGTGTGGCCTGACACTGGCGAGTAGCAAAATGTGCAATTTTGAGTCATAAATTATTTTATACAATAGTTTATACTTTGTTATAACATTTGTATATTTATTTAACGACTGTCTGAGATGTGCTGGCCCCATAGCAGGGAATAGCAATGTTTAATGCAACCAATTATCTCAAATATTGTTTAGGATATTGCATCATGAGTAATACCTACACCTTACAATATACTGCAATCCAGTAACATTACCACAAACTACAGCCTCAATAATTACCATGTAGTTGATTCTAAACACAGTCTCAAGTAAAATAGAACATTACAATCTCGAGAAAGGTAGCATTTATTGTAGTCTCATTGTTCAGGTTTTCTAGTTATTTTTTGCCACAACCCCAGCTGATTACAAGACTAGAGTTACCAGACTAGGTGCAAAGACAGAACGTGAAATATTACATGTCATCAGCCAGTAACTCCCTTCCATTCATTTGGTGTTAGAAGTGAAATGTTTGCGGTGACCAGAGTCCCCGATAAACAAAGTACTGTTCGAGTTTTGCCACGTTAGGTGCGGCTGTCTAGAAAGGAGATGTGTCCGCAAAGTGAGCCAGAGGAGCTAACCTTAGCTAACGCTAACACTAGATTAGCACGCCGCTAATGGCAGTAACTCCTAGCCTGGATCATAGTAGCTTTGTCCTTTCGGGACCTGGTTAACTAGACGATTGCTAACTGTTGTTGTCGTTGTGGCCAATAGACTTCCTCGTATCCACAGGCCCGCATCAAACTCCGTCCCATCGGGATTGGAGCTAAATTGCTACCCGATGCTAATCGGACTGAAACACCATAAACTACCGTATTCATTTCTCATTCTCAAGCTACGTTAGCGGACACATCTCTCCACACAAGGCAACTGATTTAGCAACAAAGCACCATAGACTGTGTTAAAAACAAACATGAAAACAATGTCGCAAACAAGCAAATGGAACATAAATTTACACACGTTAGCAAACCTCGACATGTTCTCAAGCCCAGCTGACTGTACCCAACTGTAAATATCATCACAAAGTGGCGACACTTACCGATTGCACATTTGCTGTTGGGCCACATCCAGTTGGTATAAATCCATCTTCCATCTTCCAGGAGCAGTGTTGATGTAAATCCTGCTTTGTATTGACACTGGTTTACGAAGCAGTCCGAGGTAAAGCGGTTAGCACAAACATGCAAATTTGGACTAAGTTTACTGTAGTCAGAACGTTATTGTAAAAAAATATCTTTTTATCTTCCGATGCTGAAAGGCAGTGTAGAGCTCCGTGTTCAGCCTTGAAGCCAACAACGGAACATTTAGCATGTTTTGCTCTTGCTTTTGACATCTGCTAAGCTGTAGTAGCGAAGGAAAACAATGGCGGCCGACAGCGCACAGAGAGCAGAGAGGAGTGGGAGTGGTTATCCACCATGGAGGTCGGCGTATGCAAATTGCTCCCCTTTGGACGTCACAAGGGGAGCCAAATCAAAACGGCTCGTTTTCTGGCATGTGTTCCCAGGGAGGAGGCTAGGGCAACAATGCAGAGGCATTCACTTCTCACATTCTGGGGGTTGTTAGGTTGAGGGATGACTAAAGTATATGTGTATGGGCAAGGAAATACGTGTTTTTCATAATATGGGACCTTTAAAGTTCAGTTTGGTTGGTATTTGGCCCTGTGTTGGATAATTGGTAGGTCAGCTGTTATAGCAATTGAAACAACCCTGCAAGGATCCAGCCTTCAAATCCCACTGACTCACACTGACAGTGTATGCAATAACTGTAATGTTAAGACCCTATCAATCTAAAAACTTCTATCTTTATCACTAAAAAAAATGGTCTTCTGATTGGTCATGTTTGCCATGTCAGATGTCTGACTGCAGTGTCTTTGTACAAAATAAATGTAAGCAAATATTATACTACATGTTTGCAACTGCTATTATATTCATTCAAACATTAACTAACACATTTAAGTCTTTTTCTGTGACTTTAAATTTAAAATACAGTTTTGTGAATATTTTCTGTGTGTGTAGTTTTATTTCAACATGCATGTGTTTTGATTAAAAAAAATGTATCTCTAATTAATAGTTGTATATCTCTATTACCTACAGGGTCACACCTGATAAGGGGTCCGGAAGACAAGTTGCACATTTACAGTGCTGAAGTTGTACATCTTGGTTAGTGTGCCACAGGATAGTTAACATGACTTTGCCATGTTGTCATTACAATTTCATGAACTTGCACTATGAAGTACAAATGATTGTGTGTTTTTGTGTACCGAAAGTAAAGATGCTCTTATTCATTTCTGTTTCTTTTTTCAGGCTCCCTGTGTTTACCATCTACCAGAGAGACCAATTACTTAAATCTTTTATATATTCATTTTGTAATTCATAGATTAGGTTTATATTGTAGTATTAGTTTTGAGTAGTTTAGATTATATTAGTTTAGTTTATATTGCATTAGATTAGATAACAGGTTATTAGATTAGGATAGATACTAGGATAGATATTAGGATAGATTACATATTAGGTTAGCAGTTTGATATTCACCAATACTTTTCAGGTGAGTGACTGAATACCTTTTTTCAAGACCTGTGCTCATAACAATGAAAATAACATTTTAAAATGGAATTGTGGTATGAGTTCCATCAAGTTCCATGTAGCTGCTATCACTGTATGTCTGTGAGGCTCAGTAGTTTGTTCCTTTGTTAAACAAATGTTCCAACGCTACAACAGTAAAGCTGGTTTGGATAAAAGCATCCATTAAATGGCAAATTGTTTGTGCACTATTTTCAAATCTACACATTATCAGCCCAGTCAAACGTTTCAAATTAGAAATCTAATTTCGCATGTAATTGAACAAAAATACATGTCAAGTGTACACAATGCTAAACTTACAGCTGTCTGTAATTTTGAGCTTTATGTCTTTACTACTTTGCAGGGTCACACCTGCTAAGGGAATCCAGGAGACTACTCATCATCTGATTTGCATTTCCGTGCCTCAGTAAGTTACATGTTTCTACAAACATTTTGGACACTGTCATGGCATTATGGCAAATGTTGCATCATTCCAGTGATACTGAAATTGTGAATCTACACATCAGCAGTCAGAGTACTATTCCATAAAGCCAGATTACCAGATCAACTAGATTAATTTCAGCAAGTCAATCTTATTTCCAGGGAATTAAATTGCACAGAGCATATTGAATGAAGATTGACATGAATTTCCATGTAAATGTAATCTACCAGACTTGCAACCCATGAAGCACCCAACTATTTTGGCTCCATAACAAATTATGTACTTTAGGTTAACTGCCATATATAGTACAAATATCACATTAACAGTCTGTCTGTATGTTATGCACATCAAGGTATTCAGTATTGTCAACATATGTACAAAAGCTACAACTTTAAAACTGGCTACCTATGAATTACACTAATACAATAAACAGATGATCTTTCATATAATGGTAAATCATGTCAAAATATATGTTTTAAATATTTTCTGGCATACAAAAACCATGCAAATGCTGTGAGTGGTGACACATTTGACATTGGAAGTGTACTGCACAGTAAATATTCACATTCAATTTCCCCATTCAATAGTAAATTCATGCAGGTCATTTTTGGCACACCTAGGTAAACTTGGCATTTTAACAAAAAAAATGTGTTTACTTCAAAATTAAAATGTGAAGGTAAAACATTTAATAGGGAGATATAAAACACAAATTTTGAATATTAAGTGGTGAAATGTTTTCACTGCAAAACAAATTGCATGAAAACACAGTCGGATCATTTTCGACCCACTTGTGCACCTAATTTAACTCATATCTGCCTTTCTTACCCTCCTTTGGGGAATAGGCTCCAGGTCAGAAGTGTCAAAATAAACATCCATTTGAAAGTAATTGAGCAAAAAAAAAATTTGTGCGTAAAGATTGGCCACAATAGTTGACCAGTCAAGTAGTGTCAACAGCCCCTATGTGACCAGGCTGATTGACTAAGTCCTAAATACTATAAATAATAAGTAATCTACCAATTTTATATAACCCAATCAAAGTTAAATCTATATTTTGAGCCTGTGCACAATGGCATGCACCACTGCATGCTATAGTTCATTTGTATATGTTTTTTCAGATGATGTCATAGTTGCCGAATCCCACTAATTTCATAAAGATTGGGAAAAGCTGTCTTAAACCAGCCCTATTAAACTTTCATGATTCATCTAAAATATGTCACGTAGAAAATGTAAACTAGATGAAGGCTGCAGGTCCATATTCAACAAAAACACAAAGGAAGAAATAGACCATAAAGATCTTTTACATTTCACTTTGCCCTTTTCTTAATTAATTTAAGGAGAAATTGCATTCTTCTTAAAAAATACACTGTTCATGTTTTCATCAACAAGATAACCCAGAAACGTATTCTTAAGGCTATCTACATTACAGCGCCATTTAGATATAGCCACTCTTGAGCTGACTACTTTACTAATCATTTGGACAACCCACCAACCACTCCACCTTGAGTAAGTGGAGTTTTGCATGTCCCTATGAAGTGTTCTCTTTTTCACAGCTTTATTTCATTATTACATTGCAGGGTCACACCTGATAAAGCAGCTCAGGAGACAGATTTTCTAGTGTTGCAACTTCTTGTCTTGGTGAGTGTGTCACAGAGTCTTTGACCTCTCACATTACTGTGTCATTCTATCTTCATGCAATATGGTAAATTGTCATTACAGATACAGTGGCTTGCAGTTAAGGTCATTGTTAATCTACTGAGTAAAAAGTAATGGTCGTTCTTTAAATTGCTGTTTCTTTTTGCAGGATCCCTGTGTTTACCATCCACCAGAGAGAACAATTTAAAGCTTCAGTCTTCAATATTTTCCATACATATATTATATTACATTTCATTAGCAGACTTTTGATAGGCCACAATTTTGCAAGAATTATTTAGTAATTACAACATTTTTGTTTGATATTTTTGAAGATGCCAAGGAAAGGCAAGAGATCCCAGGCTGCAAAAACCCGCTGGACAAATATGGACCTGGCAGATCCACAGACCATTCCGCCCGGCACCAGCAAAGAGGTACATTGTAAAGAATTGTGTATCCTTCTTCTGCATTTGACAATAATATCCAAGATATATTTGCACCTTTGTCTGCTAATGTCTGCTTAAAGGTCCCATATTCTACACTTTCCAGTGTTTTACTTTGTCTTGAGGTCTATTACAGTTTTTCTCAATCGCTTACACACTATAACTGGGCCTACTAACTAAACATCCCAAACCATGACGCCATCTACCAAAAGACAGACCCATTTGCCAAAACTATAAACACTATTCCCCTGTTTTCACACATATTCACATTTGTTGAACTTTTTGTGAAAAACTCTACACACAAATCCCTTCATATATCACTGGCTGCACCATGTGCTCATTTAGAAAGCACTGGTATTCAATATCATTAACTCAAGTCATCACAGCTCAAACCCAATTAACACACAATTCCCCAGGTGCAAACACTAAGACTCAAAATTGTTCACCCACCAATCAGAACCTCAGGATAAATACATAGATAGATAGATAAAAGAGCCATGGGTCAGTTCACTTGTTTTGGAACAATGGATCCACAAAGACCTGAAGGTAGAGGAAGAGGACACAGGGGAGGAGGTGGAAGAGGAAGGGCAAGGGCAAGGAGACAAATAGTTTCTGATGAGATTCTTAAATTGGGATGCTGAGGCAGAATAAATGTGATTTCTTTCTTTATCTACAAACTGTTTTTTTAAAATTGGTTTATATTGGTAAATACATGGACATTATTTTACTGTATTCTACGCTCTTTATCAGTTGCATATTTTTACAGTACATTTACTTTTTCACTCAATTTCAGTTTATTTTGCTACAGTACATTGAGGAATTAAAAATGTTGAAAATGTATACATGTGTTGTGTCTTTATATTGTGTTCATCATGTAAAGAGGTTGTTCTGGGGGAAAACCATAAGTGCCATTATTCATTGCAGTAACAGGTTTTTACAGTAGTGTTTTGAATTGATCTCACCAGTGTTTAACGGCTACTTTGTAGTGTGTGTGTGTATTTGATGGCTTTTGTGTGATGTCTGAAGGCAAAGTTTGGTTTAGATGTAAGATTACATGGTTTTGAGTGGAGAGTTTGATTTTGACATGGAAGTTTGAAGTTTGTGAAGATGAGTGTGCAGTTATGCATTTGTGTTTAGAGTTTTGGGAAATGGAGCATAATTTCAAGAAATGTGTCTTAGCAATCAAGAAAAACTGTAAAAGCTGTTTGTCTGGTATCATCTACCAAAAACACTCTCAATCCATTTTTACATGTTAATTTTGCACCACCTCTCTAAGCCTTTCCAATAACAGGTTGTTTCTGCTCCTGTGTCTTTAAGGCTTATTAATATTAATGACCCCTCTGTTGTGATTGGCTAACCGTTTCAAATTTCAAAGGTGACACACCACAGCACTGGCAGAGCAGGCAGCAGACAGGCAGGGAAAACTCTCCAGTAATAAACAATGACAACCGCTCAAACACTTAAAAAAAAACAAAAAAAAACACTGTTAGTCTATTATTTCTTACAAAAATGATAATGAAAGTTACGGAAGTCCAAACAGCTGGTTTAGAGGCTCGCTTTTCTAATATGGATTGTGTGGATTTAGTTGGCGACCGTGCATTTTGATACTTTCACGATGTTTAGATAGCACATCCAACTCCTTTATAATCAAAGAGGCAAGGAAAATCCTGTTGGGACCTTTAAAGAGCAAACACTTTGAAAAAATGACATGAAAATGTTACTATTTGTCATCAGATACCTGAAGGCCTGACAGACCAAGGGGCAGCAAAGCGCCGGCGTAAGATGGACGGGCCAACTGTACAGGCACCAGTCAAACAGGTACATACATTGTCCTACAGTGTACAGACACAGCATGGTGGTTCACCTCGGCGGGAACAGCATTGGCATGGCAGGGAACGACAGGCTTAGTTTAATGTGGCGGATGAAGTCAGATATCAGGGAAATTGATTTGTTGTTTCCCAACACCAAATTGATGTTCTCGGACATCCTCCCTCGCTGGAACTGGAGGGGTCAGACCGCTGCGAGCGGGTACGGCCTCGAAAGGACCAGGCGATGGCTAAACGGGGTCATGTTTGGCTTTATGTCAGACATGGGTATGGGATGCATTCTGCATCCCAACATTGGCTTCAATCATTTAGTTAGGGATGGCGTTCATCTAAATTTAGAGGGGAATAGAGTGTTTCTCCAAAACATTTGCACAGCTCTGGCCTTCGAGCTCCACTGATCACGCTGTCTGCCCTCAAAGGCTCTTTTAAGAGCCACCCACATTCTCATCAAAAGAGCATTAACCTATTAACTTACATCAGGAGGTGACGGGCACCTGTGGGCTACTCCCGACTCTCACATGGCAGCTAATGCAGTGTTTTTTATGGAAATTACATTTTATGATGAAACCGTTTCATTATTATTCATGATTAGGAAATCCTGCTTTTGTATAGCCTAGGCCTACTATACACATAAAATGATGACCTGTTATCCTAAAAAATAAAAAAATTACTTCAATATCAAGGTGACAGATAGTGACGTGCTGTCGTAAGTGTGACTAGCCTATTTCCACTGTAATACAAAATATGGGGGAAATAGACTAGTAATACAGCCTATGTGATTCAGCTGTGTCTGCTTTACTGTCACCGTAGGCTACTGATTTAAGGCAGTTTGTGGAGGTTAAAAACCTGGGATCTTGTATCCTCTGTCGTAACTGCACACCAACTGAAAATTATTCACTGTAAATTTGAACAGGTGCAACGCCATGTGGACATGAGGTTGCATTGAACTGCATTGCAAGGGGAGAGCTTCTAAAAGGCTGTGGTATGGTCCTCCAATTAGGCTATGTTAAGAAACTGTGTGATTCCCTGCACGCGATTGGACAACAGTAGGCTAGTTGAATCTAGAAAGGGACCGAGTCATTATGGTCTTGTGTGTGTGTATGTGTGTTGGGTCAAAGCATAGCATTTGTCGAATCAATAATCAATAATGAATATCGGAGAAACCTTATAATGGATATCTCAGGAAAGTAATAGGGCACTGCTTATGAGCCACACACTTTGATCGGAGCTCTCAAGCATTTCGGCCGGACGGCAGATCCTTCGTGACGCACGGGGAATGAGTCGCCCGCGCGGCGGGCTTGATCTGTCCTAGACACTGGCCAGCGTAGAGCGAGGAGCGAGAGCGAACAATTTTTCAAAATACTCCGCTCCCCCGCTCATTGGACCGTTTTGCAGACGTCATAGTCGCCGCCCCTCACAGGCAAGCGGACGTGTTTGAGGACAGCCTTTCTCTCCTAGAGTTGCCAACGTCGTTTTGCGTGTCCGCCGGCTACCCCGCCTCGAGCCTCTCCAGCCGTTTT
Source organism: Centroberyx affinis (assembly GCF_046629955.1). Taxonomy (NCBI): domain Eukaryota; kingdom Metazoa; phylum Chordata; class Actinopteri; order Beryciformes; family Berycidae; genus Centroberyx; species Centroberyx affinis. The sequence continues at coordinate 172,662 of NW_027280132.1, forward strand.
GCCTCCAGCCCCGTTCTGTCTCTACCGGGCAGTGAGGCGGCATACAGCAAATTTCTCTCCTCCGCTCTACAGCTGTCTTAAATTAAACTTCATGTTCAGATGAAAATATTTCGCAAAAAGCTTTTAAAACCCATCTCAATGAACTGACTAAGAAACAAAAATTTAAACTGGGTTTTTTTTTTTTTTTTTAGAAATACGCAATGCCTTACCATGAGTAGTAGGATGCAGATTGTCCAAGCAACAGTTATATCAGTGCTTGATTAAGGTGCTGCAGGGTGATGCATTGTATAGGGATTGCTCTTGTTTTTCTTTTGGTTGTTGTTTTGTTTACTTGTTGTGTATACAGGCCTCTCTTGAAAACGAGAGCTCAATCTCAATGGGACTGACCTGTTTATATAAAGGAAATAAAACATTTTTTAAGGACATTATTATTAAAACTCTTTGTAATCAGACATAGTTTGGACAAAATACAGTTGGTTTACGGATTTACGGAGCAAAATGCTAAGGATTGCAATGCTACAGAGACATATGAGACATAAAAATGTGCGGCTTGTTGGGTAGCAGGGTGCTATTACTTTTCTAAGAGATTCATAATAAGGTTTTTGAGATATTAATGATTAAATGCCATTTTAGACGCAATACACACACATTGAAAATGATGAGAACCAGAGGGACTCAATCATAGGATCACAGAGCCAAAAAGTTAAGTTTCACTTTGTCCGCCAGTTAGGTTTCACTCTGTCCGCCATCTTGCTCTCCGCTGAGCTCCCGAGCCCATTTCTCTAAGCAGGCTGACCTGCATGTAAGCTGAAGCTAACTGAAGCTATCTGAAGCTAAAGTAGAATCTATACAATTATATCGTATCACCAGTTATTTCGATGCATATGCGCGAGCTCAGTCCACCTGACGGCCCTCTGTTCTGTGGCGGACAGACAAGCATGGAGGAAGCATGGACACAGACAAAGGCAGGGCAGCGCCGGAGAGAGAAGCCGGCGAACGTGGGCACCAGAGATAACAGGGCTAGCATCCGGAGCTAACTGAAGCTAACCCGGGGTATCAGTGCAGGGCAGCGCCGGTGAGAGAAGCCGGCGAACGGGGACTTGGATCCGGAGACGGGGATAGTTGGAGGAGACGGGGTGAGCTGGAACGGATATAGTATGGATGTATGGTACCAGAGCTAACAGGGCTAGCATCCGGAGCTAACTGAAGCTAACCCGGTGTACAGTGCAGCCCGTGGTCGTGGTGGCAGGGCAGCGCCGGAGAGAGAAGCCGGCGAACGGGGGCACCAGAGCTAACAGGGCTAGCGGAGTTTTTATCAGCTCTACTGATGCATTTGGGAGAGAAGGACCGCGGTAAGTCAAAACAAACACACACAATCTGTACATTTAACGTTACTGCCGTTATTGCCCCTGGTGTGTGGTCCTATTTTTTTCCATTTAAATTTTTATGTAGGCTACAAGAGTTTGCTAGGCTATACAAATTAAATGTTTGAGCTCATTCATGTCAGTGCTTCGACACAGCCAACAGATGGCGACAAAGACCATGAGTTGCCCACATAGGCGCTCTGTCAGACTCGGCTGGTGTGTGTGGTGCATTCAGTGTCCTTGGAAAGCTGGGAATCTCTAGTTTTGTTCGATAGCAGACATATTGTTGTGGAGTGTTGAGAAAAGTATCCCAGTGCCTTTGAACACAACTGGCTCTCATATTTAGTGAGTCTAGTCTTTGTCAAATTGGACAGGGGCCGGGACAGGGACATTGCAAGGGCGGCAAGCACAATTAAATTTTCTTTAGAAAATTTAGCCTTTTCTAGTTATTATTATTTTTCTGTTCTGCGCACTACTCCTCCTACAGTCTTTACAGTAGATAGACATATGAGGCATCAAAATGTGCGGCTTATTGAGGGGAAGTGTGCTATTACTTTTCTAAGAGATTCGTCGTGGGTTTTTTGAGATATTCGTGATTAAGTACAACTTTTTTTCCCATTGACTTGAATGGGATTGTGCAGGATTTTGCATAAAAGCAGCTGTAGCTCAGAAACCATAAGAGCTAAAGTTCCCAAACTTGGTGGATAGGTTCAAAGTCTCCCCTTCTACTCTGGTGTAAAAAATCACACCAATTGACCTGATGGTGGCGCTATAACAGCCCTTTTTACGTTTTGGTCAATAACTTTTGAACCATAGCATGTAGAATCAAAATTCTTTTTTCCTTGGATTCCCTGGGCCCATTTCCACCTAACTAGATTTTCCGCCATTTTGAATTTTGTCCAAAACAGTTTTTTCGCTACTGTTTGTCCAATCTTCACCAAATTTGGCGCACAGCATGTCTGGACCGTCCTGCTCAAATTTGCTGATTTGTTTTATGATATTCCATACCGTTTTGATGTTATACGCTTCCAAAGTTTGATCACATGTTGTGGGCGGGGCCTATGATTTAAAAATTGGTATAACTCATGAATGCATTATGCTATCCCATCTTGTACAGTTGTGCACATATCATGTCTCAGCCGACCTGTAAAATTTCGTGTAATTTCGCCAATAGGGGGCGCTACAGCGACCTGTTAAGTTTTAAATGATCGTAACTCAGTGACCGTAAATCCTGGAAACAATTATTTTTTCCCTTGGATTGTCTTTGTTCCCTAGTAACCTAGCAACCACCAGTGACACCCTAGCAACCACCTAGCAACACCCTAGCAACCACCTAGCAACACCCTAGCAACCACCTAGCAATCGCCTAGGAACGCTGTAGCGACCACTGCGCACCAGACAGTGCAGGAATACACAGATGATTGACAGTCTTTACGGTGATTGTATTCCATTGGATGTCCTTTTCCTGTCACAACGCTCACAAATCTTGCTGCTGTTTGCACATTGCTGTACTTCACCCAGCAGATATCTCTCTCTGTGTATCTATCTATCTATCTATCTATCTATCTATCTATCTATCTATCTATCTATCTATCTATCTATTTAGTTGGGCTTGCTTCAGCAACTGCCACTATTCCCACAATTTTCACAGCACATTTATTTTACATCAAACTGTTCATATACTTCTCCTCTCTCTCACAATGCCAATATCTAAGTGGTAGCAGTTGTAGTTTTGAAACACACACACACACACACACACACACACACACACACACACACACACAATACAGGTGTAATTAACATTAAATGACTGATTCTGCTTCCATTACAACTACTGCTGCTCCACCTGGTGGCCTATTCATGGCACTGTTGATTCTCCCTGTACAGTGGGAGCCCTATTGAAATAGGGTAAACGTCCCTATTAAGCCCACCAAATCCGCTTTTCAGACATTTCTAATATATACTGCCCCAATTTAAGTGAGAACATTTTAGTTAAAATGAAAGTCTAATTTCTCATTTGAAGTGTCAATAATTCATTTATACCAATTTCTAATGTTTTTATTGTTTAATTTGTCAAAATATGTCAAAAGTCTGGCATGGGCTTAATGGGTACCTAACGTACCCTTTAAGCCCATGGGTGTTCCAAATAAGCCCACTTCATGATTTGTTGATAAATAAATAAATATCTAAAAAATCTTAACAATACAAACTTGTTCTATTCAAATCTGTAATCTCTTAGCTCTCAATAGCTTTTTTCATTTTGTCTCCACTCCTATCCTATGGCCTGTACAACATGTCGTCTTTGGAATGTAGCCAAAAAACTATTTACGAACAAATTCAAAACTATAGTGGAAATTACTCTTCAATACTTCAGCTTTCAATATGTGTTGTCATTTTGTCTGTATCTCTATCCTATGGAGTGCTGTTGGCATTTGAAATTGGCCAAACTTTCTGGTCCAGCCAGCTGGTTAAAAGTGCAGATATTTTTATGAAGATTTCTGAAGACCGACTGACTGAAAGAAAAACAGTTTGAAAAAAAAAAATATATTGTTAATGTTAGGATAGAATATAGGCCTATCCAGAATGAATTAACCTATGCAATATCACTGATATTTAAATATGGGTATTAACTATGTGGATTATGGAGCTGATACATCAGGTGAGGTCAAAGGTAGGGAGGAAAATGGTTCAAAGGTCAAAAGGGAGAAAATCCCTATTGCAACACAGTCAAGTGGGCTTAATGGGAGCAGATGGGCTTAAAGGGAACATCAGTGAATTTATGGTTAAAAGACAGAATATTTTATTATACGCACATGACATTAAAAAAACAACTATATGAAATAAATCTATATATGGTGCACTAACATAACATGAAAAGTATAAATTGATCATGCAGAGAAGTAATTAGCTATACTCATTTACATCCACCCCAGACAGTGTGATTTTTTTGCTAGTGTCCCCTTTAAGCCCACCAGGTAAAAATGTTAATTAAAAAATAAATGAAGATAAACAAACACATTTATTGTCTATTTAACAGTATAATAATATAAAGTGCATACAAAAATGTAAACTATACATGCTTATCATGCTTTATGTCAATGCAGTGAACCATACTATGCAGCTACTGTACTGATGCAGCATGTGGTCTGTTTGCTAGCATGCTAAAACTCATATTTTGATTTCAAAAGAAACAATATTTCTAATTCAAGTAATATTCTAACATATGTCTTATTCAAAACACTAATCACTTAAATTCTGATAACAAATGAGTACTAACCAAAAACAGGAGTAGAAATATGCAAAAAATGTAATGTTCTGAGGGTACCAAAATCACCAAAGTTTTTTTGCAACTTCTTCTGGGATCAGCAGGCGCATGTCACACATATACGTCGATAACTCAATATCGACAAATCTGATTGGCTTACAATAAAAAGTGTAATTTATATAACAAGCATCTTCATTGGAAGAAACATCACACAGCAAAAAATGATGATGTAGTTTTTTTAAATTTGACTCAGAAGTTGCAAGTGGGCTTATATGGTACGTGGGCTTAATAGGGACGTTTACCCTAGTACTGTTAACATTGAAGACTTGTATTCAGTCACTGCCACCTAATTATTCTAAAGTTTTTCTAAAGTGATCCAGTCATTTGCTGTAGTCAAACATGACCATCTACAGTGTATTTCACTGTGTAACATACACACACATCTCTACTACTACTACTAGTAGTACTAGGCCTACTACTACTGCTGCTACTACTGTTACTGCTACTACCTACCTACTACCTATTAGAAATAGTAGTATTAGAAGTAGTAGTAGTAGTCTACTACTTCTTCTTACTAGTAGCTATGAGCTACTACTGCAAACAGCAGATCAAAATACTCAAAATGTACAGACATTTAAACACTTTGTCATCAATTCAACTGTCTTCAACCTGTCTTGCTGAAGCAAGCCCACAAATTTTCTTCAGAAAATGTAACCTTTTCTAGTCTATTTCAATTCAAAGGGGCTTTATTGGCATGGGGAATACATTCTCTCTCTCTCTCTGTGGGTCTCTCTCTCTCTCTCTCTCTCTCTCTCTCTCTCTCTCTCTCAGTGGGTCACAGTCTGTCTTCTCCTGGAGCCAGGTCTGCCTGTGGTAGTCTCTCTCAATGTCAGTGCTTCGACACAGCCAGCAGATGGGGACAAAGACCATGAGTTCTCCACATGGGCTTGCTGTTGTTTGTGGTGCATTCAGTGTCCTTGGAAAGATGGGAATCCCTAGTTTGGTTCGATAGCAGACATACTGTTGTGGAGTGTTGAGAAAAGTATCCCAATGCCTTTGAACACAACTGGCTCTTGTATTTAGTGAGTCTAGTCTTTGTCAAATTGGACAGGGGCCAGGACAGGGACATTACAAGGGCGGCAAGCACAATTAAATTTTCTTTAGAAAATTTAGCCTTTTCTAGTTATTGTGCTTGCCGTAGGCAAACTATTATCTCACATACTTATTATTATTTTTCCCGAAAATTCTGCGCGCTACTCCTCCTACAGTTTTTACAGTACATAGACATATGAGACATCAAAATGTGTGGCTCATTTAGGGGAAGTGTGCTATTACTTTTCTAAGAGATTCATAATAAGGTTTTTGAGATATTAATGATTAAATGCCATTTTAGACGCAATACATGAGAAAATGATGAGAACCAGAGGGACTCAATCATAGGATCACAGAGCCAAAAAGTTAAGTTTCACTTTGTCCGCCAGTTAGGTTTCACTCTGTCCGCCATCTTGCTCTCCGCTGAGCTCCCGAGCCCGTTTCTCTAAGCAGGCTGACCTGCATGTAAGCTGAAGCTAACTGAAGCTATCTGAAGCTAAAGTAGAATCTATACAATTATATCGTATCACCAGTTATTTCGATGCATATGCGCAAGCTCAGTCCACCTGACGGCCCTCTGTTCTGTGGCGGACAGACAAGCATGGAGGAAGCATGGACACAGACGAAGGCAGGGCAGCGCCGGAGAGAGAAGCCGGCGAACGTGGGCACCAGAGCTAACAGGGCTAGCATCCGGAGCTAACTGAAGCTAACCCGGGGTATCAGTGCAGGGCAGCGCCGGAGAGAGAAGCCGGCGAACGGGGACTTGGATCCGGAGACGGGGATAGTTGGAGGAGACGGGGTGAGCTGGAACGGATATAGTATGGATGTATGGTACCAGAGCTAACAGGGCTAGCATCCGGAGCTAACTGAAGCTAACCCGGGGTATCAGTGCAGGGCAGCGCCAGAGAGAGAAGCCGGCGAACGGGGACTTGGATCCGGAGACGGGGATAGTTGGAGGAGACGGGGTGAGCTGGAACGGATATAGTATGGATGTATGGTACCAGAGCTAACAGGGCTAGCATCCGGAGCTAACTGAAGCTAACCCGGTGTACAGTGCAGCCCGTGGTCGTGGTGGCAGGGTAGCGCCGGAGAGAGAAGCAAGGGCGGCAAGCACAATTAAATTTTCTTTAGAAAATTTAGCCTTTTCTAGTTAAATATAACTACAATAGCCTTAAGTCCTTGAGTAACTGATCTGTTATTTTGAAAAGATTATTACATGTGGAATTATTTTTGAACTAGGCTATTGAATTTTCTAAAGTGTTTTTTGTTGTAGGCCTATTGGATTTCTACAGACTGGATTCTTAATTTCACACACTGATGCCAAAGATGATTACAGAATGGACAGGTTTAGTATTCTTATATGGTACCTATATGACACACACATAGCTCAACTTATTTGATTAACTAAATTAATTTCATTTAATTTATTAATTCAAAACATCAATATTATTTAAGTTTCAACAGTGTCAAAATATGTTCTGTTATTGAAATAATTTTATAAATAATTTTATGTTCCATGTTCTGTTATCTAATATAATATTCCATTACTTTTCCTTATGTTTTAGGTTTTTGCCATGGTATTGTTTCGAAACCAGTATCACGATGATTAAGCTGGTATCAGTATCAAAGTCAAAATTTTGGTATTGTGACAAACTACTACTACTAGGCAGTAGGGGCTAGGGTGTGGGGTTAAAGTATGTGGACATGAAAAAAAAGGGGGAAAGTGTTGTTATTATGCCTGAACTGTTGTTATATGTGTGTTATATGTGTACACTTTGCTATCCCTGAACAAAAATGTAAAAAAAACAAACCAAAAAAACGCCAATATTTACCTCATTGTACTTGATTTTCCCCACTCACAAAGCTCTGGCCGCCCTTCAGCGATCTGGCAAAAGAGTCTTGCTGCCTTCAAGTGCTCCTTGTAAGCTCCTACTTCTGAGTGGAAAGTCGTAAATACATCTTGTTATTTTTGGTCAGAAATAACAATAGACCCTGAAACAAAAGTAGCTTTATTGGTGACTATTTTAGAAACCATGTGGTACAGAGGCACTTTGTGCTGCAACGGCAGAATGAAGAGAAGAATGTTTGCATCAGTGCTGTAATTGATATTTTAAGTTTATTGGATAAAAGCTCCGTGACACCTAAAATCATGTAAAATTTGACCTTCCCAGTCATATTTACCACTTTATTGGGTCGTTCAAGCGTGCTCTACCCATAATTACAATATTTCCAACTGCATTTGAAGGCAGCATCTGCTTGCTACTGTTGTGTATGTTACTTCTACATACTACATGTTTAATTTCATCACATTTATAAATGAACAGAAAGACAATTATCCCTTTTGAGTTTCATGCCCTACTAGGGGATGGGAGATCAAAGGGGGGACCTACAGCTTGTTGCCTGGTGTTTCCCATACTGACAAATTTTGAGATTTGAACGCTGGCTTGTGAGGAAAGCATATGTGGGGAGTAACACTGACAAGTTGGCTTCGGTAGAGCTGTGTTTGGCGCTGGCATAGCCCCATCCGGCTCAGCAACATCAGGATGTCCCAGTGAAATCCCCTTGTGAGTATAGCATAGAAAAATGGCTGTGCGCAAGAATTGATAGGATAGAAGAGCACCAGCAGCACCTGTGGGGACAAACAGATTAGTCCTTATTTTAGCTATCAGGAAAAGAAATAATGAAAATTTACTGAATTCAAACTCAAGAGTGAGTCAAACCTTTGAATCTGTGACTGATTAGTGGTCGGTGGAGAGTTGCAGACAAGCCATAGAAGGAGATGGGTGCTAGACATAAGAAGTTGGTAAAAATAAGAACAGCCATGCGTTTGGCCATGCTGGCATCACATCTGCTCGACTGGTGCTGGGGACAGTATATGTGGAAGTAGCACAAGCATACCACTATGAAAGCCAAGACATTGAGCATCAGGATAGAGACCACATAAACTTGACCAGCAGTTGTCTCAGTATCCATAGGTAAGCAGATGCTCACCCTCTGATAACTGCTCACACCAACCACTGGCAGCAGCGCTAGGATCAGACAAAGCACCCAACCAACAAGCATCAACACAGCTGCATGGCGTAGTCGCAGTTTCCTCTCTGGCCTCATTGCAAAGAAGATGGCGTGCTAGCGTTGAAGGGTGATTGCAGTTAATGTGTAAACAGACAACTCGCTGGCAAAGATGGATAACGCCCCTGCTAGATTGCAGCCAGCTCCTGTCTGCCAGGCAATTGCGTGGTGGTAATATTGGGAGCGTGTGTAGAGGTCAACAGATGCAATGAGCAGCAAGTACATCCCCATACAGAAGTCTGCAAATGCCAAGTGACAGATGAGGAAACGGGTGACAGACAGCTTGTGGTGGCTGGTCAGCAAGACGAACATTACCAGGAGATTAGCCAGAATGGCTAACAGACTAACTACCCAGACAGACACCCTCAGGAATCCTTGGCTTATCACATCCTCACATGGGTTGAACGCATCAGGAAGGGGGCTGCAGGGAAGCCCATGATCATCTGTGTTAAGTTCATTGCACAGTGCATAGTCAAAATCCTTGTCAGGACGCTCTGTAGACAACTCTGTGTAAAAGCCGTCATTTTGACACTCATCCGGAGGACAAATGTAGCTGTTGTAGTAGTAATGATAGTGATATGGGTTGCCAGTGGTTTGGAGAGCATAGCTATCTTTCAGATGTGGATGCTGGTAGTAGGTTTTGTGTCTCCTATAACTCTGAGAGACAGTTCCAGAAGATTTCTGCAATTGTTGTCCCGAGCCAGCCCTGGTCAGGTTGCAAATAACTGCCTCAGTGTGTCTTGAGCACAGAAGGCAAGGATTATTCATCAGAGAATAACAAGTAATTAACTGCAAATTAATTAAATGCATATGAACTTTGAAGTTTGAACTAAAATCATTATAAAAATTATTTAAACTAAAATGCATAAAAATGAATACCCCAACTGACATAACTCTTGTGGAACATACAGTAACTCAATAGATGGGGGAAATGTACAAAAAAGAAGAACAAATACCAGAAGTAATCAAGTATAGCGTGGAAAACATTTTTTAGAGGACTTTCTATTCTCTTACTCACCCTCTCCATCTTTTCAACTTTTTGAGGCCACAGCAGTGGCTTGGGAAGGTCAATTCAGCACTCTGTAAATGGAGAAAGGCTCTAAGTGGGGGTAGTTTCTTGAGGGTCCAAGTGTTTTTAGCTTGGAATTTCTCAATGGCCTCCAGTCCTATTGACGGCAAAGAGTTCACTCTGGTCTCTGAAAGGTCTCTGGGAAGACAAAGAGAACGAAGCTGAATTTATATGGATACAAGTAGGGCTGCAACCAACGATTATTTTCATTGTCGGTTAATCTGTCGATTATTTTCTCGATTAATTGATTAGTTGTTTGGTCTATAAAATGTCAGAAAATGGTGAAAAATGTTGATCAGTGTTTCCCAAAGCCCAAGATTACGTCCTCAAATGTCTTGTTTTGTCCACAACCCAAAGATATTCAGTTTACTGTCATAGAGGAGTAAAGAAACCAGAAAATATTCACATTTAAGAAGCTGGAATCAGAGAATTTTGACTTATTTTTCTTAAAAAATTACTCAAACCGATTAATCGATTATCAAAATAGTTGGTGATTAATTTAATATTTGACAACTAATCGATTAATCGATTAATCGTTGCAGCTCTAGATACAAGGCTAAGGCTGTTCCTGTCTCCTGTTTTGGTTTACAGTCTGAGCTCAGTGTGTTTTGTAGGGGTAGAATTAGGATATTCTCTGATTCAGTAAAATACAAAATTATGAAAAAAAACATATGTCTAGCTGATTTGGGGTTCCTTCAGAGAGAACAGATAATTAACGATAATCCCTGTCTAGCAAACACTGTATACTTTTCAATCACTCACAAGAGAGTTGGGCCATGAATCACGCCAGAAAAAGCAAATTCATCTAGTCTTTCCAAATCCACATTCCTGTGAAGATACCTGAGCAAATGAGAATAGATTAGGGGCAGGGGAAAGTGGCAATATTTAGGAAGTTTTGTAATTGATATCATTCCTTAAAGTAATAATCCACGAAATTTTCATATAAATAAATGTCCGTTTTGCTACTCTCTATCACTGATTGATATGACACAATAGTGATCCAACCCTGTTTATGAAAGCTTTTACATTTGCTGTTCTAAACCTGGTGTTGGGTCTGGTGCACAGGAAGTGATGCGTTTTATGTTTCCAGTTTATTTGGAATAATCTACATTTACAGAAACTCAAATTTCATCAACAGAAAATCCAAGGAAAAGTATGTCACAATAATGAGCGCTTAGCACCAATGATGGCGACAAAATTTAAAAAACACCACAGCAATAACCTCTTGGCATCAAAGATGGAGACAAAATTTAAACACCACAGCAATGACTGCATAGCACCAAAGATGGAGACAAAATCAATAAAATTACAATCTCGTGGATTACCACTTTAAACTTTTGTCAACAACACAATACTTAAGAACTGCATACACTTTCTCAAGTCTGCTCCCATTGAAGGCGTAGCAGTGGATCTCTTTCAGGCCATTGCTATTCAACATACTACAAAAACACATTGTTATTCAGTTATAAATCTGAAGTACCTCAATTTCCATACAGTACATATTTGGGCTCAAGTTGTCTGTCAGTGGCAGTAGGTTGTACTTTCCTGTGGCTGTCCCATGTGATGTAACATATTTAATACTTTGATGTGCTCATGTATAATGTAAGCAATGTCCACCTGGGGTCACTTTGTCCACATTCTTTATCCAGATCAATATGCGAAAGGCTTATTCCTGTTATATGTTCAGATGTTCAGATATGCTTCATGAGACTGCCCTGAGCCTATATGATGATCACAACAATATGGCCAAAATCATGAGGAAATAAATTAGGTAATGCAACCTCACTAACCCCATAAGAGATAAAAACTCTATCTTCATTAAACTTCACATAAATATTCACTATGTAGCATTTTCGTAAGACAAAAATTTGTATTTGAGCTGAACAAAAAAATCCACCCAACAGTGATCCATGAGACTTCCTGATTTTGCCCATATGAGCCCATTTGATCAGGAAGGACCACTGATGGGAAATCTTCTCTACATACAGGAAGTGACAAATCAAAATGGAAAATGCATGCTTTATCTTTAAAATAAAAACACATGGTATGAATTTTTCAGAATTGATCACAGATCAGCTGGGGCTGTGTACAGTTTACTGATATCACCTTAGATGATATCTGGATAATGAAGTCCTCAAAATGACCTCAGAGTTAAGTCTCGCTGCCATTTGGGGCCCAGCTAGTAGATAATAGTAGCGCAGAGCTGGACTAATGTACATATTATGGTAATATCAAAGAAAAGCAACATTTGAGATACAGAGGAAGCAGAACTGTCTAAATCCTACTTACATGGATAGATCATTTTTAGATAGGGATGTAACGATACCAAAAACTCACGGTACGATAATACCACGATAAAAAGTCCACGATACGATATTTATCACGATATTCAAAAAAAAAAAACTAAGAAAAATTATGACTTGAAAAAAATGTCCTTTATTAAATAATAAATCTGACGTGTCCAGCATTTTTTATTCATATAAACTTTGTTTTTCCTTTTAACTTAAAGTGCTTCTGCTTTCCTTCTTTAATAAAATAAAATAAAAGTAGCCAGCCATGACCTAAGCATGTGCAAAAAATTGGCATGAATTGTCTTTGGCAATTAATGATTGAACTATGTACAATTGCAAAACAAAAACAATGCAGCAGTCAATAGCAGTCCTTTAATAAAATAAAATAATAATATATTATTGCAGCAGCTGGATCTTGTAAACAAAACAAGTCACACTCACAGTGGAACATCAGTGTTTTTTAGTACCCCCTAGTAGGCTAGGCAGGCCAAAAACATAAAGTCAAGTCAGACAGTCAGTCACAGACTGAAACAGGAACATCCAGTGTTTTTTTTTACCTACTCTACAAACAGAAAGTAGGCATTTTCTTAGTGCCACTGCATCTCACACATCAAATAACAAACAAGGAAATAAAATAATCAGACCCTGCAATAAAATAAATCAAGTTTCACTTTAGTTTTTCAAGTAACTCAACTCAAACAAACTGTAAACTCAAACTCACTCACTCATCATCAGACAGGTTTTTTTTTAGGAATATGAGCATGTCCACATTTCCAGGTAGAAGCTGGGATCTTTGGGCGTTGACAATGTCCCCTGCTGTAGAAAAAACTCTCTCGCTCGGTACTGAGGTTGCTGGGACAGAGAGATATGCTTTGGCCATGGATGACAGCAGTGGGTAAAACCGTGCATTGTCTCTCCACCACTTGAGAGGACAGTCAGAGAGTAAAATAGAGGTCTTTTTGTGGTACAAGTCAATTTCAGTCTGGATCCCAATGTTGGGCTGTGCGCCGTCCACTCCTTCAGTGAAAGATTCCCCAAGGAGATCTTTGAGTGCTGTCTTTTTGGAAGGAGGAGATTGTTCCTTCTCAGCTCTATGTGCTGTGTGTGGCAGGCCATCACCAGGCTCAGGCTGTCCAGCTGCATGTGTGGGGCTGCCCAGTGCTGCTCCTTCCCCTTCTGTTTCATTAGGGTTCTGTAGAAGCAAGCAGAGGTAGAAAAAACTTCCTAAATGTCTCATCTTGTTTCTTTTCACAAAAGCAACAGAGCAACAGAGGCAAGCCCTGCACAGTCACACTCACTATCTCATACACACAACTTAAAAGTTACCTGAACAAGTTACACACACACACAAAGAATATTTAAATAAATACCTGGTTCTGCATCTGTGTTGCTTTCACCTTCAGCCTGTTGAAAACGTCCTCCCTCTGTCCGTCGTTTAGCTGGCGCAAGCTCCGGAACCGGGGGTCCAACGCAGTGCTTTCTAGCAGAAACTTGTTTTGCTCCCCTTGGTATCGGTCTGTCAAGTCCTTCAGTATGGCTCTCTTCATTTTGGCGATGGTGGTGGAGTCCTCATCGCACTCTGCCATGCTCTGTTCTATCATGTGCTTGAGGGGCACAATGAGAGAGACTGTAGGTCGAGACTCAACGCACAACACGGTGGTTGCTTTACTTGTGAGAAGCCTTACTATGTCGGCTCGGTCCAGAGTGTCTATGTCATGTGCGTTGCGCCTGACTTCATCACTCAGTAGCGCTGCAGCGACTGCTTGTTGTTGCTCCAGGTAACGCTCAAGCATGTCGAGCGAGCTGTTCCATCGTGTGACTACGTCCATTATCAGTTTATGTACTGGCAGGTTTAACATTCTCTGTTTGGAGGCCAGCACAGCTGTGGCAGTTGAACTGTGGTGAAAAAACGCTGCTACACGCTTGACTCGACCCAGCAGACGACTGACGCGGCCTATGTTCAAACCCGCTTGTGACGCAAGGTTTAAAGTGTGTGCAAAACACTTTATGTGTGGGGACAGTCCGGCCTCTCTTACTGCTACATCCATGTTTCGTGCATTGTCTGTAATGACAATAGTGTCTGTGTCACTTTCGCTTTTGTCTCTTGGTACAGAGCTGGTAACACTGTGCGACTAAAGTATGGCCGTGATGGAATAGTATACTTCGGCTCCAGCGTGTTTACTAACCTCCAAAATCCATCGTTGTCGACCACAGAAAACGGCCTTAAGTCTTTGGCTATGTATTCACCGATGCATCTTGTTATTTCTTCAGCTCTCGGACTGTTATGAGGAAGTGGGGCTCCAAATGCTTCTTTCAGGGTCCTTTGGCCTGGCTGAAGCTTTTTCATCACAGTACATTGTTGTTGTGGTCGGAGCTTTTCTGGGTGGTGATGTGCCAAACGGCTTCTCATGTTTGATGTATTTCCCGTGTTGTAGCTGACCGTCGCCCGGCAGTATTTGCACATTGTTTTGCATTTGTCAGTTTCCTTTTCGCCATTGTCATTTCTTGAAACGGGAAAACCGAAATGCTGCCACACATCAGCTCTAAAAGTCGATGGAGCATCGGCAATCTGAACTTCACATTTTTCATTTCGTGGTTCTTCGCAACGTTCATCTTCTTCATCCGCCATTTCTCGTTGGGTCTACTCTGAGCCTGTCAAGACAAGACGCAGTGCTTGACTTGCACGCAAAGGATGACGGGAGTCTGTCTTCTTGACTAGTATGATTGCGCCCTCTGCTGCTGTTCAAACAAAAACAATACAATTTTCGACAAGGAGACATAGTAGAACGCAGCTCTACTAGCGAAATAACCATGTAATATCGTGGTAGATTTCCCACGACGGCATCGAGACATTTTTTCATCACGATACCGCGAAATTCGATATGCCGTTACATTCCTATTTTCAGATATTCCATTGAAAGAATTTGCAGGTATTACTATGAAGATATTATCCACTATCTCCCTGTTGAGATGATATGGACATTTCACACCAGACAAGAGTAAAGTTCAGCTACTTTGACTAACAAATGAGATGTGCCATTAGGTACAGTATTCAAATGCTACATACAAGATAAACTCCTCTTGGTTGGATTGAATGTACTGTAGGGCAGGAAAGGAGGTGAGACCTGTGTTGAAAATACCACTGTATCAAAACAAATTTCAGTTAGCAATAATGACACCAAAGAGTTAAATTCTAGATAGGAAACGATATAGCATCAAGCATATTAGCACCATTTATGTATGGTTTTCCTGTGAAAAACGTGATATACTTATGTAGACTAACGAAAGCAAATGAGATTTAACTTACAGATACTAAATTAGGCAGATCCTTAAATGCTTCTGGGTCAATCTGTGCCAGTGTTTTGATACTTCTTACTTCTCTGTTGGACACACACACACACACAGACACACACAGACGCATACACAAACACACAGACAGAGACAGACACACACACACACACAAAAAAAAAATCTGTTTCACATGCCAGGTTTCAAGGCATTAGCTTCCAGTAGCTTGATGACGTGTGAGCTGGCTTGTAGATTCTGCAGTTATAAATGGCCACCCTAGACCACCACAGAGAGGCTTCCTCATTTTTTCTCAGATTTCAATACAAAACCTAATAATAATAATAATAATACATTAGTCTTGTATAGCGCTTTTCTAAGTACTCAAAGACGCTTCACAAACAGGGTAAAATCATTTAATAAGTGTATTTAAAAATAAGAAAATAGTAAAAACAAGAATAAAAGTAGGTGGTTAAAACTAGAGGAATCATGAGGTGGACGGACGGGAGAGAGAGGGAAGGAGGTTAGCAGGTGAAAGCAAGCTTGAAGAGGTGGGTTTTGAGGGCCTGTTTGAAGGATGGTAGGGTGTTAGCCTGACGGATGTGGTTGGGGAGGGCGTTCCAGAGGGAGGGTGCGGCAACTGAAAAGGCCCTGTCACCCCAGGTCCGGAGCTTGGTCCTGGTGGTCTTTAGGGTGGTTGTGGCCGCAGACCTGAGGCATCGGGTGGGGGTGTGTCGGGGGACGAGGTCGGAGAGGTAGGGAGGGGCCAGGTTGTTTATGGCTTTGTAGGTGATGAGTAGTATTTTAAAGTCAATCCTGTATTTAACCGGGAGCCAGTGGAGGTTGTGACAAGGTTGTGAAACATACCATTTTGTAGATCTGATCTTGCTCTTCCATAAAATGTAATAGACGCACTCGGATCCATAGGTGCTGATTTAAGTTGTGTCACATGCTGCATACCATTGTATTTTGCTTTAGTTACATTCAGCTGTAAAAAAAAAAAAGATGAGTTAATATGAGGCAGTTTGGTTCATATGGCCCAGGTGTTTACTGCACTGTAGCTTCTCTATTCACTTTACAGCCTCCAGAGGCTCAAGAAATAGCCTCACAACCAGACAAAATTTGTGTTACATATGGCAGTTCTATGCTATGTAGCAATGATATAGTAATTCAAGTTTTTACTGTCCCATATCTGTGGGGGGTTGTTGATCAATACCAATGACAAAACAATTACTTTTTAAAACAATGACTAATTACACTGTACTTACCTGGTGATTTTTTTTGGTCAAGATTAATGCAATATGCTTCCACAGTAACAACTCTGACGTGAAAACCAAGTCAAACTTGTTGTGCATGTATTGAACAGTGCTTGGCGGATAAAGGTGCTTCTGATTTGGATTCTGAACCAAATTGTGGGACAGTGGCCAGTGCAGTACTAATGCAGGATAGATGCAGCATGATGGAGAACTACTCCAAGGGCTACCGCAGTGTTCATGGTGGCGCTGATGGAGTGGCTTCATTTTAATCACAATCAAGTTGCAATGTTTAAAGGGTACTTACATGTGGGTTGCCCAGGGCAGGTTATGGAAAGAATGCCTCTCCAGAAGTCTTAAAGTCTCATTATCAGAGATGTAGCTGAAAAACAAATCAGAAACCAAAGGTCATTCTACATTTGGTTTCAGAGACATGGTTTGCACTTAGGCATACAGTTTTAATATTTTCAGATATTGAATAAAGATACTACTCTTGTACATTTTTGTCCTGCATTATTTTTTTTTTATCATTTATTTTTTATTGTAACACCGTCAAGTTACAGACAATACAACAGGTTGCCAAATACATTTTGATTGTTTAACCCAACTATCCGTCTACCCCTCTTGCTGATGATAGTTCCAGGTAAGGAATGTCCAAAAAGCTCCGAAGCCAGTGAGTACTTGAAATATCATGAGGAGGTTTCCAATGCTGGACTACAATCTTCTTAGCTGCAGTCAGGCCTGCCAGCCAGACTTTGCGTGTTTTTTCCGTAAGGGAAAGGTGGGAATCATCATTTAGAAGATGTACAGCAGGGTCCATTGACAATTGTACCCCCGTTAGTTCTGCAAGGGTACTAATAACCTTCCCCCAAAAATCAAAAACCCCTGGACACTCCCATACAACATGTATAAAGGAGCCAACGGTACCCTGGGAGCAAAATGAGCAATATGTCTAATTCTCTGCGTTAGATATGCTCTATGACAAAATTTCACCCTGCATTATTTTTTAAGTGGTTTGATTATGAGTAATCTTTGAGAAATTAGAAATATAAGCATATTTGAATGAGAACCACTGAATAAACCGACTATTGACTTGAAAATAACACGGCTATAGCCAAGACATTTTACTTTTATTTTCTTGATCAATATATTACATTGTTATATGAATCATATTGACACTATATTCTAAATAATTATAATCCTTGTATTCTTATTTTTTTCTGATTGATGACCGTGTTTTTTTAGACTGTGCAAACATTGTACACATACCATACATAAATGTTCAGTTCATTATAAAAATAAATAAAATGGAGTTTACATTACAACATAAAGAATAAATATTGTTTATTCTTCTTTGTAAAAGAGTTATGTTATGTATGGCAAATGATGCTATTTTAAAAGAAAATCGTACATGTGGGAAATGTTGACCAAATTGGCAAAGGCATCCTGAGGAATGGAAGAAAGTCTCGTCTCTACCATCCACCTGAAATGGGAATACACATTCTAGTGGGATTTAAATTGTTTAGCCATAATAAAATAGTGATCCACAAGCTGAAGTCATTGTTGAAAGATTTTTGGCAACTTACACCTCCTCTGTGCTGGGATGGAAAACGGGCATGACTTCAACTCCGAAGCATGAAACACTATGAGTGTCCCATTCACATTGGCAGTGAACCGGGCAATATTCCAAATTAAGTGTGGCCTCAACACTTGTGATGAAGATGAAAATCAGGTGATGAAAATCAGGATTCATTGTGACACGCAGTTTGAAAGCAGTGGCGAAGACTCCCAGGTTACGCACAGTGAGAAGGGAGGGGAAGGTATTCACTGGGCCGTCCTGGATTTTGGCAACTAGTGTCAAGCAAGCCAAAATAACAAGAAGGACTTCTGGTCACAACTTTCAAAATTATAAAAATATTTTTTGAGTCATACAAAGTACAGAAGAAAAAGTAAAGAATGCATTTAAGGAGCAATTTGTAGTAAATGAAAGTACAGATGCTGCTTTTCTGTATTTTTGACAGATGCTATTTTTCAGTTTTTCATATTAATAGCCATATTGGTCTATACAAGATGCATACAAGGCTGCCAAAAAAGAAAAAGAAAAAACTCAAAACTTATACCAGACAACTTGCAAGGGTTCTACTATTGTCCATTTTAACCCATTTTCAATACAGTTGTACCTAAAGGCTGTCAGGCAGCGGCCTCCTCAAATTTTTTTTTAGTTCATAGGAGAACGCCTTCTGGCTCTAGGTAGTACTTTTTTGAAGTTTAGATTTAGAACTTTCAAAGACAGATTAATCTAGAACCCTTACCAATTGGTTACATCTGTATCTGTATCTGTTGTGTTCCATCATTTATATTAGTGCTACTTTCTACCACTAGGCGGCACTGTCGTAAAGTAGGTACTAGTTGAGACGCTGTGTATAGACAGATTCAAGATGGCTACTACTGAATGTACGATGCTATGCCGCTACTGAGAATATGTTTTGCTTTGCTGTTAGCCTGTTGAAGTAAACGGCACTTGTTAAGAGTCTGGCGTTTTATTCATGAGCCTACACTATAGTATCTGTATCAGTAAGTGGTTACATCTGGAACTGGGGCTGCAACTATGATTATTTTCATTATTTTTTTGATAAACTGATTAATCATTTAGTCTATAAAATGTAAAAAATAACGACAAATGCTCATCACAAGTTGCCAGAGCCCAGAGTGATGTCTTAGTCTTACCAGCATGCCAACCCCCAAATGTAATCAGTGATGGAGCAGATACTGAATGATGGTAGCGCTCCACTCACACCGTTCTCTCAAACTGCAGCCAAAAACAAAGCTGATGACGGCCATTTTGTTGTCATAACAACATAGTTGTTGTCGCACTCTGTTGTCATACGTAGTATTGTCCCGCCTACATCGACTGTCCAATCAGGTATATGTCAGTAACTGCCGGTGAATACGCTTGCGTCCCAACCCTTATGAATCGCCATGCAAATTCAAGGGGGATGAGGGAGGGGAATGCAGGGGGCTCCCAGATACAGTGCCCCCCCCCCCCCCCCCAGCTCCGAACCCCGACCACAGGGTGGGCGGCCCCAAAACACAAGCAGGGGAGAAGGCAAGACAAGGGGGACAGAGGTCAGGTGACCAGCATTCATGGGTGCACCCGTCTGAGGCAGCCCCCCAACCCTTAGGAAGGAGCTTGCCCATCACATATTGTGCTCTATGTTCATCTTGGTCAAATTTTTATTTATTTATTTATTTATATATATAATATATATTTATTTTCCCCTTTTCAATGATGTGGGGATATTTCCCAGAGAGACCCCAGTTCCCCTCGTATCACCACCAACACTCACGCTCCGTGTCATAATCCTCTAGGGATTGTCTCCTCAATAATAAAGGGTATGTAGCTGAACTATTTTTTTTAACACTCAATAATAAATTTAACTAATTAAATATAGCCACTAGCAGTGATGGCTGGGTTCATGGCAGCACAGCAGTCAGAGCTGAAACATGGAAGTTTGCATAACTGTCAGTTTTGTCATATTAGGCTGTTGATCCATCAGGCCCGAAGCTATCAAGTTCTGAATGTAATAGCAAGTTAAAAGATGTCGGGGGGTTAGGGAAATGTGGACTTTGTGGACAAATTTTGAATGGGAACGTATTGCCATTGTACGCAATGTGGTCTCAATGGCTTTGAGACGAAAAAAAGTGTACAATGCCAATGCGTGGGAATGGGCAAGTGGACGCTGCTCGTGCCGACCTCGTTTTTCCTCCGGGGGGCACCAGCGAAGCACAGGGGTGTCCGCTGGCCAGGCCTTTGTCCACTGGCAATACCCTCAATGTTAATTGGACACTACATTGTTGTATATGGGGGAAATTAGACTATAAGTGGGTATATGTGTTTTTTTCCTCCCAAATCAACATTTTTTCATGGAAACTCGCTAAATTTGGCCCAAAGGACCTAAACAAAACACTTTTGGCGGGGACGGGGCCCAAAGCAGTCCGGGTGGCTTACTTTTTTTTTTACTCGTCCTATCGAGCTGATATTCGGGGGGTGGCATGGCGGACCCAAAGACAATTGCTAGTGTACATTTCAATCAGAGGGCTCGAAATTTTCATGTTGTCCAATCGTCACCAAATTTGCCGAGCTCAAAGTCGGGTCCCCCTGGAGGGCTGCCTGATAGTCGGTGGACCTCAATAAAAGCGTGCTTCATTTTTATTGGTCGTAAAAGTTTCCCTTACTTTTTGCCCATTGAAAGGTATTGGAAGTGGACAGTTTGTCCACTTGCCAATACTTTTGCATTAAAGTGCATTAAAGTGTCCACTTGCAATGTAAAGGTATTGCCATTGGACACCCCAGGGTATGGCAAATGGACAGTGTCCAATGGCAATACCCTAACATTAGGCCAAAGGCAATGTAAATGTATTGCCATTGAACACCTCAGGCATGGCAAATGGACAGGGTCATATCTCAGCAATGGGTGAGTTGGAGGGTGACATTTTAACAGTAAGACCCTCTCATCCTGAGGAATCAATGCTGCAAAAACCAAACAATAAATAACAAGTTGAATTTTCACACCGTTTCTCCTTTTATGTTTAAACAAACTTGCAGGGAGTGTGGAGGGAGAGAGCTCTCTCCGATCTGCTTGAACTTTCATTGACCTCTCAGTCAATTAAGGGTTTTTAAAGTGATCCACAATGAATTTCAACCCCAAAATTGACTCAGTTGATCTATGCAAACACCTCTATGACTGTACGTTGCTTCCGTGTCATTTCGACACTCCTGGAAGAAAGTAGCCTTAGGAAGGAGTTAGAAGCCTGGAACTTGGCACACTAAGAGTACCCCATGGAGGGATGAACATACTGCAGTTTCAGCCTCCTACCCCAAGACACTTTGGAGATATGGCCCTGTCCATTTACCATACCCTGGCCAATGTTAAAGTATTGCCATTGGACACTGTCCATTTGCAATGTTAAAGTATTGCCATTGGACACTAGTAATGGACAAACTGGACTATGGACTAACCCTAACCCTCAAATTTACTGTACAGGCGCCTTGATCCATCTAGTTTACACTCCTAAAATTTGGGGGTTCTAGGTGCTGTAGAAAAAAAGCCTTCCATTTTTCTCCCTCTACCCACATCGGACGGGGTCAGCGTCTTAGAGCATGAGAAGATCTGTGTGGAGTCGGTCATTGTGGGGCAACGTTTTTTCTACTGCATCATTGGGGGCTGAGGTCAACATATGTTGATCCGCAGGCCCCCTAGAGCAATCTAAGCTTGCATTCATATCTCTGGGATGTTTGTATGCTGTGTGGGAAAGTGTCCGTTTGCCATTAAGAATGAATGGGGTTTTTTAGTAAGGGTAACTCCATTTAAAAGTATTGGAAGTGGACAGCTCATATTTTGGACAATAAAGCTCCAAATGCTCTGAATTGACAATGGAAGTTGTTTTCCACACTCTGATGTAGGATATTCAACCCCAGGCTCCCACCTCCTTCACAGGGCTATTTTCTTCCAGGAGTGTCAGAATGACGTGCAACCAATGTACACTTCTATAGGTGTCTGCATACATCAACTGATTCAATTTTGGGCATGAAATTCAGTGGGGATCACTTTAAAACCCCTTGATTGATTGAAAGGTCAACAAAAGTTAATCTGCCCACTTGCCATACATTTGTATTAGAGCCAGGGTAGTGCAAATGGACAGGGCTGTATCTCCAAAGTGCCTGGGGGTAGGAGGCTGAAAAAGTAGTATGTTCATTCCCCCATGTGGTACTCTTAGTGTGCCAAGTTGTAGCCTCCTAGCCCAAGGCACTTTGGAGATATGGCCCTGTCCATTTGCAATGTAAAAGTATTGCCATTGGACACCCCAAATGTATGGCAAATGGACAGTCCATTTGCAATGTAAAAGTATTGCCATTGGACACCCCAGGGTATGGCAAATGGGCAGGGCCGTTTCAGCTTTGCAATCATACTCCCCCCAGAACCCAAAGACTTTGGTTTCCCGGACGCTGCCCAGTGGGTCATGGGAATGAATCATGAATGTTTTTTGCCAACCATTTTTCTAAAGCATGCTGAACAGCTTTAGATTTTTGTATTAAATCTACCATTCCAGGTGTTCATTGTTTTTTATTCATTGCTTTATATCATATAATCCCACAGTGTCACTCAGTCAGCCTCCCCAGTGCAAAATTCACTGACCACACTAAATTGTTAATTTTAACCAGGTAGGTTGTGCTAGCATGGAAAGCCTGGGCTTGTTGGAAAGAAGAGAATGTAAGCTTTAATTTGATGTACAACATTAAAAGATTGGATCATGTTTAGGAGTAAAAAACAGGAAGAAAATTTAAACATGAATATGTTGAGACCCCGTAAAATGCAGCCCATGTGCTGGATGGAGGAGGATGTTTTCCCAGTCTCAACGATGTAAGCATTGTTCAAATTTAAGTGAAAACTTAAACATAAAATGTATTAACAAATCATATATATTACTTTATTCCTTTTTTTGGAATTCCTTGCTGTCTTATTTTTCTCTCCATGTTTAAAACCATTTTTCTCTGTCTGTCTTGTTGCACTGTCCCCAGCACATAGCCTCCCCAGTGCAAAATTCAACCAGAAGCAGTTTGTCAACATTCTTAAAACAGAGACCTGTAGTGTGCCACAGTGATTAACCCCTGAATAGATTCATTATAGTCCAGTCAATCTGTGGTTTTACCCAGGGAAAATTGCAATAGTAATCATTCAAGGTTTTGTGTGATCCCTAGGGACATCCAAATAACATATTAAAAGTATACCATTATATACTTAGTGGATCAATGTAAATTCAGGGGTTGAAATTTGGGGCCTTCATGTCACAGCATCACACAAAGAAGTGCGTATCTCTGCTTCTGAACATGCTATTTTCATATAATTTATGTCTATACATTGGTTTTCACATACAAATTTGTCTTAGTAATATGTTTTTCCATGAAAACCATGATGCATATCAGCACACAGATTGAAACCTTAAATGAGATCAAGCTTGAAACATGCCTTGACTGTAGGCCTACATGTAATCTTCACTCCATGTCCTCATCCAAATGTTGTGCCGACATATTCGTGCACACACCTCTGCACTCTGAACAGGCTAGGGAGCAATCAAGTCCTTGACGCAACCTGACAATTGCAGCGCACAAGCTCCAACAAGGATTGAGGAGCGGAATGGATGGGAATGAGGCATGAGTATTGGATCCTCCAGCCCCATTCCTCCAGTGGTAGCGAGTTACCCATCCATTCCTGAACCTGATGGTACACTCTGAAGTTGTGAAACATGGCAGACAAAGATGTTGCTGATTTTAAGAGGGGCATAGTTACTTCCACCGTTACCTGCGCTTTATTGCATTTCTTCACTTTGACATTCAGAAGCACTGGGCAGAATTCACATCGTTGTCAACCCCACCGAGGCGGAGCTGCAACAATGTAGGACCTCGGCCATGGACAGCCCGCTCGTCGCCACCAATACCAATCTATTGACCATCGAACTCCACAACCATGGATGCTCTGCCAGCCGCCACCGATACCTTCTCCATATTGACTGACAGAGAGTATACTTGAACTCAAGAACTGAGCCAACGTATACGTCCATTTCGTGACATTTAACGAGGCACGTCCTCAGGGGATCACCCACCCCTTCGTCATCCATAGTCGGGGATTCGACCACACCGAGGTGGAGAACAGCCCAAGCTCTTCCAAACTATTGAACGCAACCAAATAATTCCCTAAGGCACTGTGACAGAGTTCGGCTACTATTAAATGCTTCCCTGGCCCGGCCACCCCTATACAAAACGACCGAGGGATGAACGCCCAACGAACACCGGGTTTGAACGCCCTAAAAGAACCGGGGATGAACACACCCAACTGACTGTTATTGTTCGGAATAATTTAATAAAGAACACACAAACGAACTTTCTCAATGAACCCCAAATAACAGTCTAACAGAACAATCAAATAAATCACGCAACAAGTGCATGGAACACCTTAAGGGTGTCCACTGAATACAGCAAAGTCCTCCTGCTAAACAGCTTTGCCAGTTGTTGCCGCCTTCGCAGCGGGACTCCCATTCCCTCCAACACCCATTCATTCCTCTTTAACCACTTGCCCCTTGCTCCCAGGGGAAAACCCTCAATTCTGACTCTCTGACAAGTGGCCATCTCAGACGCACTGCCTTGCCCAGCGGTGTGTATTTGAGAACCTTTTCTTGGTATGCATCCTTGAGTGTCCCCTCAGCCGACTCAAATCTTACCGTCACGTCAATGACCATCGCAACTCGTGCTTTGATCATGACCAAGTCAGGGACATTCATTTGACCATCTGCATTGGTCAAGTGTGGTTCTCTGTAGACCTGCCAGCCTCGCCTCTCAGCCTCTTGGGCCAAGATCTCACACAACTTGTGTCTCGCCATGCGGTTCGGTTTAAGGCTCTTACAAGCGCTGAGAATGTGCTTCACTCGCTCTTCCACACAGTCTACAGAGCTTCTCACACTCACCACCACCTTTGCCTCTTGACCCAGTAATAGTGTGTTGTCAGTAATGACGTCCTGTAACCCACAAGCACCATCATAAGTTATATATGTATATAAACATCGAACAAAAAGTTCGGAAATTTGTGTTTGGTAGATTATTTCTCTGTTGTAACAATGCTTCTTGGCAATACATTTTATACCGTTGGAAAGCCTGTTTATTTCCCTTTTAAATGGTGCCTCATTTGTAAGGAACATGCATTTGTGGGATGAGCAGCACAGCTGAGTATGTGGGTTGCACTCATGTAAAATTTGCCAAATCTTCTCTGCCAATGCCAAACAGCTTATTCTGCTGTTGCTATTGGCTCTTGTTTGGTGTTGTTTGGTGGATTGGATGACTGAAGTCTATCAGTAACAAGGAAGAAACAAGACATATTGGCAATTTTACAATTTATTCATTTAACAAACAGTCAGGAGCCTCAGTAGCGTGTGGAAGAACCATACACAGCCACAACAGCCTGGCACCTCCTCCTCATGCTGGTCACCAGCCTGGTCACACACTGCTGTGGGATGGCATTCCACTCCTCAACCAGGATTTGTCACAAGTCAGCCAACGTGGTTGTGTTGGTCACTCTAGCAGGAACAGCATGCCCAAGCTGATCCCATAAGTGTTCAATTGGGTTGAGGTCAGGACTGTTGGCAGGCCATTCCATTCTCTCTACTCCCAAATTCTGGAGGTAGTCTCTGATAAACCCCGCTCTGTGGGGGCGAGCGTTGTCCTCTTGGAGGATGGAGTTCGGTCCCAGACTGTGGAGATATGGGATTGCCACTGGTTGCAGAATCTCATCTCGATATCTCTGCATTGAGATTGCCTCCAATGATGACAAGCCTCGTTTTTCCAGTGATGGAGATGCCGCCCCACACCATCACACTGCCTCCACCAAAAGGTGTTACTCTATCGGTGCAGCAATCAGCATAGCGTTCTCCCCGTCTTCTCCACACTTTGACCCTACGATCCAACTTCCGTAGGCAGAATCTGGACTCATCGCTGAACATAACGTTCCTCCACATGTTCAGGTTCCAGTGCAGGTGTTGCCGACACCAGCGCAAATGGGCCTGACAGTGAAGGGCAGTCATGGCAGGCCTCCTGGCAGCCCCATGAGCCCGGAGATTGGCTGCGTGCAGTCTGTTCCGGATTGTCTGGGCCGAGAGCCGTGTGCCATATCGTCCTGCAAACCTTGACTGCAAATCTGTAGAAGACAGCCTACGGTTCCTAAGTGCTGAAAGGGTGAGGAACCGGTCTTCTTGGGGTGTCGTCTTCTTGGGACGCCCACTTCGCGGTCTGTCTCTGACATCCCCCGTTTCATGGAATTTGGCCTTCAGTTTGGAGATGATACTATGGCTCACTCCAAATAATGCCGCAACTTGCTTTTGTGGAACACCAGCTTGAAGTCGCCCTATCACACAGGCCTTATTGAGATCAGACAAACGTGGCATGCCGATTCTTGGAGCAGACACCAATTGACCACTGTAGCAGGGCCCATGCTCACAGGTGCTGCCAATCAGGTGCCAATCAGGTACCTGATTGTCAGCACCTGGGGGTACCGGAAGCTCAAAACAAGAGTCAATAGCAACAGCAGAATAAGCTGTTTGGCATTGGCAGAGAAGATTTGGCAAATTTTTCATGAGCGCAACCCACATACTCAGCTGTGCTGCTCATCCCACAAATGCATGTTCCTTACAAATGGGGCACCATTTAAAAGGGAAATAAACAGGCTTTCCAACGGTATAAAATGTATTGCCAAGAAGCATTGTTACAACAGAGAAATAATCTACCAAACACAAATTTCCGAACTTTTTGTTCGATGTTTATATAACCTACTATATATACATATTTCCCCACGGCCATCCTTGCCTTCGTTTTTTGATCCCCATGATTTAGGTCAGTGCATCAGTATCATCAGTCATAGTGTTATGAGCCACGAGATGTGGATTTTATCTCCTCTGTGTGGTTAGGGACGTGGACAAGCTCGGTGTGGGGGGTATATGTTCCCATATGTGGTGACGTCAAGGTCTCGACTGAAAGAGAACGTTGGGGCTATAACATAGCCCTGGTTCTCTGAGGGAGAGAACGAGACGTCACCACAGTGGGCCTCGCTCTGTCCGGTGCCTCAGTGTGTTCTGGCCACCGCGAATTAAGGGTAAATGAGGTAATTTCCGCTGTCACATCATATATATATGCTCAGTTGACGAGGGATGATTGACAGCTCAATCAGCCATTCTGGCGTGGTTTAGAGGACTTTGGAGCAAAGCGCCTCAGGAAGGCGTATCCCATATGTGGTGACGTCTCGTTCTCTCCCTTAGAGAACCAGGGCTATGTCATAGCCCCAACGTTTCACTGACTTTACAAGTTTTAAACTTGAAAAGGATTCTTTTCCTTTCTGAAAGGATTTTATTCAAACAGCTGAAGATTTTTCTTCTGCAGGAGGACATTTTCTTGAGAAGATTCTGAAGTTGTTTTGGGAAAAAAATTCTTGATGTTTCTATTCTATTGCATGTGAAATTTGCTGAAATGCATTTCCTCTGTCAGAGAGACAAACTCCACAAACACACTGTATATAGAACTATGTTTATTCTTGCTGGTTTCACTGTACAGAAGGTGATTCTCACATGTGTCTAATGGACAATCCAGCCACAAATTAAGGAAAAACAGTCTTAATTTTCACTGTTATTATTACTCTTATTACTTACTTATACTATATATATATATAAACACTGTTTACTTTCTCTCTTTTTCTCTCACAGCGAGAAGGATCGACGCATCATCCACTGCCTGCTGCGCGAGAAACCCCAGGACATACTGTCTACCCACCTGGCCAGGGTCTGCATGAAGAGCAACACCAACATCTTACACCAGGGGTTCTCAACCTTTTCTACTTCAAGGCCCACCTATTCATACTTGTAACGGGCCAGGGACCATTAAAAAAAAAAAGAACCCAAATTATTTTGGCTAATCTATTCTATTCTAATAATCTAATCTAATAATCTATTCTAAGTGTATTAATGAACTACAACAACACCACTCCCTGTTATACAGGTGGGAGCCCTCGAATTAAATAAATACAATAAAAACAAATAGGTTCTTTAAAATTGTATGGGTGTGCCAGAAGCCAACATAAAACCATAAAAGCAGGGCATTCTCAGTCAAAAGGGATTTATTATACAAAAAAAAAAATTCAATAATTGCCACAGCAAACAAGGAAGTAACCCGTCTTTAGGTCTACTCAACAAGTTGCTCAACCAAGCATAATTCAAGAGTCGGGACCCCCGACAACGGACGTTAGTGTTTCCCACAGGCTGGACATGTTTTCTTTAGGGTTAATTACTTTAAATTGTCTTTACATTGTGTCCAACAGAACCCAACTGGTGGAATATGCAGTGAAGTCTCTGCACTGCACTCATGTTAACTTTATGAGTGTTGAGCAGCGTTAGAATTGTCCGATTGAAAAGTATCAAGTTACTCTTTACCGTTACAACATGTGCGAGTTCGGCGAAATTGTGGAATTTTATATTTTTTTACGAACGTTTTCAGAACAGGAGACGGACAGGTTGAGTACAGAGCTGCTGCATCGCCACATGACAGACATGACGTGATGCACACAGACGCATTACAGAGCGATTTAGATCCATTTCAATACATTGATTAACTGTTTATGTTGTGCCGGCCATGCCGATATTGTGGCGCTGTCACAGTTTATGTATTGGAAACAATGGCACGACAATCTACTGTTTTATTTAAGAATAAGAGCGTATCTACGTGGTCAGGGATGAGTCCAGTGCGCAGCCTGGTGACAGTCAGTCCATCCGCTGAAACACACGCAAAAAGTGAGCTTCAACTTGAAAACATTTCCCGGCCCACTAGACGGCGCTCACGGCCCACACATGGGCCGCGCCCAGTGGTTGAGAAACACCGTCTTACACTATAGTAGGGCAGAGTGTATTCTGCTCTCTGTGTTGCTCTTTGCAGCCTGTAGACTTATTAACATCTCTATAGTGTGACAACAGGCTCATTGACACACACACACACCCCCATACACACAGAGACTGCAGCTCTGTGTGTCTACACACAATAATCAGTAATAACAGTTATTAATCAGTAATAACCACAATAATAACTGATTTAGCCCTGCGTTATCAATTCACACTTCTTCTCTTCCTCTTTCATCACAGGTAGACAATGTCTCCAGGATGCTGAGGTACATCCAGCCGAGCGGGAATGAGGTGAGCATGGACTTTCTCCTGAAGAAACCCAAGACTTCCTTAACAGGCTGAAGGGAGTGCAGATGGGTCCATCCACCATCATAAACTACATAAAGAACATGATCTGGTTTGTCCAGTATTTCAAGACACGCCTGAATTTGGCTGCAGCGGACCCAGACTTCCACAGGAAGTGTCAGGCGTACATTGAGCTGCTCAACACCTTGAGGAAGCCAGTGGCAAAGGCTCTCAGCAAAGCCACATGCAAAAAAAGGTGAGTTGTTAATCTCCCTACTCTTTCTTTCCTTTAATGACTTCTCTCATGTGGATAGTACTTGGAAGGCTGCCAGGAAAAATCTCGAACTCCTCCTCATTGGTGTTTTGTTTTATCATATCATTCTAGGTACGACCACTTCATTAATGGCCAGCTGGCTCTCCATGACTGCCAGAGAGTCCTCCGCGAGTCAAAGAGGGACATGCTGGGCATCTACAAGAAGCTCCTTAAGCACCAGCATGTGGAAGAAGAGGAAAAGACGCTGTTCCGCTACTACTGCGAAGCCATCCTGATATCCTCATTTGGTACAAAGTATTGCATGTAGTCAGTAGAAAATATTGCATGTCCAGATTCAAACAGAACACGGTTACTTTGTTCATGTCATTAATTCCCACTGTGTCCTTCATTGTTTTCCAGGCATCAGAGTGGGTCAACCAGAAGCCCGTCAATGGACGAGTCTGTGTGGGAGTCAGCCATCATAAAACGGCCACAATGCAGATTGCGACATTTGCCCTCACCGAGGAGGAGGTTGCAGTAAGTTCTCTAACAGGCTGAAAAAACTCACCATGAATAACTGTAACACCAGAATCAGAATCAGTTCCTGCTTTGCCTTGCTGGTCCATTTCTTCACTGTTTTGACCAAAGGCTCCATCAATAATTTCTCAAGTATTAACTTCATTCATATCTTATCTCCACAGATGCTGGATGCATACTACCATGGGATCTGCCAAGGATGTATGCAGGACGGTGTAGATGATGAGGGCAAATTTATCTTGTCCAAATCCGGTGGACCAATTTCGAGCTCCACCAACGACCTCAGGCGTCTGCATGAACAGTAAGTATTAGCAGAATCCCATGTACTAACATGTTAATATGTACTGTACAGAGAAAGAAGCCAAGGATTACATTGATAGACTGGTTTTGTACTCTTTCTATAATATTATTCAAATAATATTATTTTCTGTAAAAAAAAAAAGAACTGAAAGAATTCAGGGTTGAGAGTGGGATTGTAATCTGAGATTTCTTCTTCATTGCAGCTACAAATTACCAAACATCACCAGCCAAGAGATCAGAAAAGTTGCAAAGGAGCAGAAAACTGCAGCGGCACACTACATGGCCCACTCTACAGCGGTGGCCAACGTCCACTACAGGATTAGGACCCTGGAGGGTATCGTGGCCACCGCCAACCTGTTCAACAGTTTCGGACGGTATGTGTCACCATCCAAAACACACAACATTCAACTATTCTCTCTCTCACAGCTGCTTCCAAGGTCAGTCCAGCTATTTGTCAGTGTTTAACCATGAAATCTTCTCCATCGTGCAGCTCTTCTTCTGATGAGTCGGGATGAGAGGAGTGGTCAGGGACAGAAGAGAGGCAGAGACACCGCTGAACAGGACGGCAGAGACGTTGCAGCGTTTCTCCAGCACTTCCCGGTGATAGCAACTGGCCAGCAGGTGGAGGGCTGTGCAGTATGGCAAGCGGGAGGAATACCTCTTGTGTAAGTGTAAATACTTTATTATGCAATGATTAAATTAAACGATTAACAACATTTCTATAAACAAAAGTAATGTAGAATTCACAAGTGTGGACAAGAATTTTAATTTAAATTTTCTCTCTTTGACAGCCCAAGGACAGCCCAAAGACACCCCCCAACTGTCCAGAAGGTCGCAAAGGTCATCAGGGATGAGGGGTGGACTGCCAACCATCCCCGTCCTGAGGACATCGTTACAAAGTGGAAACCAGCCAAGAGGGTGCAGGTTGAGAGTGATAAAAGAGTGTAAAAATGTCTTGTGAGCAGGAGAGCATTAATCCAGCAGTCAAACACTTAGATAATTATAAGCCTATAATGGACAAGCACACTAATGTCACCTTCTTTTGACCACAGGAGTTGTTGCCACCAAAGCCTTTGCCAAGGGCTCCATCATTTGTGATTATCATGGCAAGGTAATCACAGCAGCAGAGGGCAGGAGGATGATGGAGTCCATGCAGGATGAGATGGGCTACCTTTTTTTTTCAAGGCTGGTGGTCGCGATCTCTGCATCGACGCCCAGACGTTCCCCTGTGAGTGTCACCCATCTGAAGACACAATTGGCAGAAGGATGAACCATTCGCGGAAGAACGGCAATGCGAGGCCACTCCACTGCAAGATGAACTTCCCAGAAGGAGCGAGGGATGTCATCCTGTTCCAGGCCTCCAAAGACATTTCAATTAGCGAAGAGGTCCGGTTCGACTACGGAGTGAACCGGAAGTCTTTCCGGGGAGAAGGACTGGACCTCGAGTGGCTGGATGACTGACCAACATAGCAGCAGGTAAAGTTACACAGTCCTTTCATCAGTTTGACTAAGGTGTTGTGGCTTATTAGCATCTCTATAGTTTGAATGCAGGCCCATTAAGAGACACTTGTGTGTGTGTTTGTGTGCCAGAGTTGCCAGTGAGGGGCCCTGCAGGCCTCTTCTTTTCTTTCACTGCATCAATAAATTCATACTACTTCTCTTTATCTTTCATCACAGGTGGACAGTGTCTCCGGGATGCAGAATGAAGTCAGCACAGAAGAGGACAGCAGCAGCGCTTTTGATGAAGAATTCTGATGAAGCTGACCTGGTGCCGGCAAAAGAGGCCAATGTGAAGTGTCCGCAGGTGGTCATCTCTTTCTATGAAGAGAGATTCACTTGGCACTTTTTTCGCTGAGACGCTGGGCATGGATATCCCTGACGGACCAGAGATGTTAGACTGGGCACATCGCCTTGCTTCTCGGCCAGGCTTGGGTCCAAATGCTCCCCCTAGACCCATGATTGTAAAGGTACACCATTTCAGAGTGAAGCAGCACATCCTCCAGCTGGCCAGGGAGAAGGGCCCGCTCACCTTCCGTGGACACCCGGTGCACATTTTCCCGGATTTCACAACTGAAGTCGCTAAACGGAGAGCCTCCTTCAAGAACATCAAGCAGAAGCTCCGGGCTGCCCACATCAGATACGGTCTACTGTTTCCTGCTCGGCTACAGGTTTCGTTCGACAGCGGGAAGTATAGCTTTGTCACACCGGAGGAGGCAGAGAAATTCTACGTGGAGACCATAGCCCTGACACTCCTGGCAGGTCAAGCAGACGGCGCTAATGGGTGACTTTTCATCGACTCCCAGTTTCTGTTACATAACAGCCGCACAGGCTGACCATTTTGGACGGCTAAGGACATTTGGGACCCATGTTAAAATTATTCCTTTTTAAGTCGTAAGTATCCTACATGACTGAGTGTGGTGAGTCTGAATAGCATTTCGGTTCTGTTCTGTTTACAACCTATTTTTATTACAATATTTTTTCAAGACGTTTATAATTATATATTGTTACATGTGGAGCACTGGTTTAGTGCACACATTTTTTTTTTTTATTGATGTTTTTGCGTAAATCTTACAATATAGTACAGTCCTTACATGGTATAAACCATCACCATCATACAGATTTACATTATTTTTCTCAAAGAAAACAACATAAAAAACAAACCAAAACAAAACATTCATGCCACAAGTAAAAATGAAAATAAACAAATAAATAACAAAAAAATGTTTGTGAACCAACCGACCGACAGAGCGAGCTATAGAGCTGCTGGTCGCAGCTAAAAACAACGGTGGACACCGGTAAACTCCTGACGGAAGTCTCTGGAGCATGCCGCCGTCGATTACCGTAATTATCGTAATGCATTGCAGTAACAAAAAAACGGCTACCTAACGAACCCCAACAGAAGCAGATCAGAAAACAAGGAGGCTTCATACTAAAATATGAGCAAATATACTTGTCAAACAGAGGGAATTAGAAATAAAGGCCTGTCTCTAATATAAGCCTGCTTCCAATAAAGGCCTGGTCCCCTTTGCAGTTGAGGTAAATAAAGGCCCGGGCCAATATTAGAGGAAATACGGTATATCGTTTTCCCAACTCAATTTCAAACCTTTCAACTTGGGTGCATGAGCATCCCTAATAAAATCATAAAACCTTGAAGCACTCCCTCTTTTGTGCCAACCTCTATAAAATAATTCTTGAATCCCAGTTATAGGGTCAGGTGAAGTTTTAATCACTGCCGCTATACAGTGCCTAATCTGTAGGAAGCTCCAGAAATTTTTATTATTTAGACTATAATCATTCTTAATTTCCTCAAAAGGTCTTAACCCATCTTCCCCCGCTACATCCCCCAATACATGAATTCCTGATTTGACCCATTCCTCCCACATGAAGGTCCTCTTATCAATTTTCAGTTTTTTATTGTACCATATGGAGGCTCTTGGTGTGAGATACAGGTTAGCTCTAGTTAATTGATGTGACTGGTTCCAAGTTTCTCTAACAAAATACAGAAGAGGGTTCTTAAAAGGCACAGCTCTGCCTGATTGGGTTAGGAAAGCCTCTAGAGAAGAGGGGAACACCAATTCTTCCTCAATCCTGACCCAAACTGGTGCTTGTTCTGCAGAATGATTCATCTTAGATAGTTGGGAGAGTGAGAATGCATAGTGATACCAGTCTAATTTTGGCAGAGATAAACCACCAACCTTTTTCTTTGGCTGCATATAGTTTGGTATGGCTAAACAACGGCCTTTTTCCCGCCCACAGAAAATCACTAACTATTTTATTATATAACTTAAGCAACTGAAGCGGGAAAGTTAAGGGAAGCATATATAAGAGGTAGTTTAGCTTGGGAGCTATTATCATTTTCACTAAATTGATCTTACCAAGAAGTGAAATATTCATTTTGGCCCAATTCTGCATCATAGCTTTAATATGTTCAATTACTGGGGCAAGATTAGCTTGCATTATTTATTTCAATCCTGGAATTAACTTTATTCCTAAATAAGTCATATCTGAAGGCCTCCACCTAAATTGCCAGTCTTTCCTAATAGCTGGTGGGCAAAACCTAGATAGAGGCATAGCCTCTGACTTATTCCAATTTATTGTATATCCAGATATTTCTGAGAAGGACTCAGTGACTAAACCAATATTTAGAGCTGCCGTTTCAGGATTGCTGGAAACCAGCAAAATATCATCCGCATATAACAACAATTTGTGTTCCTCTTGCCCTGCCATTACCCCTTTGATATTTTGATATGCCCGTAATGCAATGGCTAGCGGTTCCAGAAACAAAGCAAACATTTGGGGAGAGAGTGGCGAGCCTTGTCTAGTACCCCGTCCTAAGTTAAAGGACGAAGACATTATCCCATTAGTCAGAACAGAGGCCAATGGATTTGTATATAACAATTTCACCCACCTAGTAAATGATGGTCCAAACCCAAAACGCTCTAAGGTGTGAAACAGAAAGGAATACTCAACTTTGTCGAATGCCTTTTCAGCATCCAACGAAAAGGCTACTATAGGCTCTACATCATTCCTAACTTTCCACATAATGTGTAACAGCCTACGGATGTTATCAGCTGAGTTCCTACCCTTCACAAATCCCACTTGGTCAGGGTGCACCAAAGTTGGTAGTACATCCTCAAGTCTATTTGCAAGAATTCTTGCTAGGATTTTTTCATCAATGTTAAGGAGGGATATGGGTCTATAATTCCCACAAAACTGGGGATCTCTACCTTTCTTCTGAAGTAATGTAATAGTGGCAGATCTCATGCTAGTTGGCAAGGGTAGCTTGCCAACTGTTATTCTGTAAAGAATCCTGATAAACCTTTAACAATCTTGGAGATAAATCCTCACTCAATCTCTTATAAAAATCTGGTGTAAACCCATCATCACCTGGAGCCTTTCCCACTTTAAGACTACGAATAGCAGATTGTATTTCTTCAATGGATATGTCCCCTTCCAACGACTCCATTTGTTGTTCAGATAGTGATGGTAATTCAATAGTAGAAAAAAACGCTTCTATTTTTTGTTGGTCTATTGTTGCTTGTGATGTATATAAATCCTGATAGAAGGTCCTGAAGACATTATTAATTTCTTTTTTGTCCGTAGTAATCATGTCATCTTTAGTATGAATTGAGGGTATGATATTTTGATTGTGTAACTGCTTCACCCTATTTGCTAATATTTTACCAGCCCTCTCCCCTTGTTCATAATATTTTTGTTTAGTACAAAACAATGCAAATTCAGCTTTCTTTTGAAATATATTGTTCATCTCATACTTGTATGTATTTAACTTATTCCATATTTTCCGGTCTGGTTGTTGACTATGTTGTTTCTCAAGCGTTTTAATCTCTTGATCTAACTCAATCAGTCTCTGATTCTCTGCTTTCTTTATGAGTGAACTATATTGTATGAGCCGACCTCTTACATAAGCTTTAAAAGCATCCCACATTATGCCGGTATCATCTATTGACCCCTCATTAAATTCCCAAAAGTCGCTAAACATAGATTTAATAGATGAACAAGATTCTTCACTATTTAACATTGAGTTGTTAAAGCGCCATTTTAGTGATCGCTGCCCATCCACTTTGGATGATATAACCAACACAACTAGTGCATGATCAGATAATACAGTGTTGCCTATCATACTATCAATTATTTGACTCACCAGCGTACTTGAGACCAAAAAATAATCTATTCTGGAGTATGTGGAATGAGGAATAGAATAAAAAGTATATTCCTTTCCCTGAGGATGTAATATCCTCCAGATATCCACTAGACCCAGCTCGTCCGACAATACATCTATCACTATATTTCCTTTATTATTGATAATGCTAGGCTGAGAAGATATATCCAACAATGTGTCTCTGACTTGGTTAAAGTCTCCACCTATAATTATGTTACTATTCCCTATTTTCCTAATAACATCACAAACCTTGTGAAAGAAGTCTGAGGATGTTATGTTAGGTGCATAAATAGTAGCAACAGTGATTCTCTGACCCTCCATACTTGCATCTAGCACAACCCACCTCCCCTCCTGATGAGAAAAACTAGCATGTACTTTGAAGTCTATGTTCTTTTTTATTAAGATAATTACTCCCCTCTTCCTTGAAGAAAATGTGCTATAATAAATTTGACCCACCCAATCCCTCTTCAGTTTGGATTTGTCATCATTTAAATGTGTTTCTTGGATTAGAGCGATATCTGTCTTGTTTTGCTTCGAATACGTCATAAGATTGTTTTTCCTTTTAATAACATGATGGCAGCCATCTATATTCCAAGATATTATTTTAAACAAACCCATTAACCTTGATATCTAAATGCTCTATACGTATGTGAATCAATAGACAAGGCATCATTAACCATGATCTATCCATTATAGTCTTATGCATGGGACCATACACTGTAATTGGTACTGTCAAGGAAGATACTATAGAACAATGAACTCTACAAACACACAATTGGCAGAATACCCAATCGAACACAGAACCTAACTTCTTATCCGTAACACTTGAAGGCCCCAGCGATGGCTCCCTCCAGCCCCGTCAGCACCTCATCCCATACCACGATGGAGGGCCTGATGTAACGACCGTTCCCCACCATATATCAAAAATAGTGACCGTTGTATCTGAGTCCTTTACCCAGGTCTTTCTTGAACATATTAACAATCGATAAAAACAAGTAATAGTTTATATCAAGGATATTTATGACACTTAAGAATAAGGTTGTCAGTCCTCCGTGTCCTCCAATGCGCAGCGCTCCCTGCAGCCGGTGTGTCCCCCGTCACTCCCATACCGATGAGAAACTTCTTCACCTCCGCGGGGCTGGATGTGTTTTTGGTTTTCAGGATTGTGTTTGTTTAGTTTTTATGTTATTGAACATAAAAACAAACAAAAAAAACATTGGTATTGTGCTTCTTTGCATTTTCTTTGTCTTTTAACATCTTGGGACCATGTTGGAAATAAGTGTTTTCACTTGAACATTTTTTTGTTTTTTGTCTGCTAATCCATAAATAAAATCAATCAATCAATCAATCAATCAATCAATCAATCATTTAATCAATCAATCAATCAATCAATCAATCAAAAGGATACTGTTCAGACCAGAACATGTGACTATCAGGTCCAGCTGATAATGACTTGTGCAAGCGTGTGTCCTCAATGCTTTGTGCTGTCGTCTTGCTTTGAAAAAAGGAGTTTGTGATGCATAGATTCATTAGATATGGGCAAAGTTCTAGGAGTGTCCATATTCATTTTTTTTTCTAATGCTAAAATGACCTAGGCAGGTTGGTCATGAGTTGTTGTCTGACAGAGCCCTGCCATTGTAAGCAACTACACAGAGATATTCTAAGTGTGGTGTGACTCTAGCAATCTTTGACCCCAGGTCAGTGGGAAACCATCAGCCATAAGGTATTAAACTAACTAACTTTTTATGTGTGCTGTACGGCACAAACGCAGACGTGCACTAGCTACAGCTCTCGCATATGCTACAGTCAGTTGACTTACTATGTTTTATATTGTGTAAGTCAAGTGTCTGAGTGAGAAGCGTTTAGGTTCAAACTTGTGAAGTATAGTGCACTGTTTTTATGGTCTTGGTCTTTGAATGTGTACTGTAGCTGAGATAATTTTGAGTTGTGGTATGTGCAAAACTTGAGTGCAAGACAAATTTCTTCTTGGGACAATAAACTCTGCCATACGGTATCAACAAGCCAAACTGGGTGCAACCAGGCCATATGTGATCTAACTTCTAGGTTGCTCCGCGTGATGCCTGAGGGTGACATTCTAACACCAATAAATTAAAAAAAAAAAAAAAGTTTTAATTTGTCTTACAGTTTGGTTAAATATTGTCATTTACATTTATACAACTACTATTATCTTTATTAATAATGAATAACAATACCTTTCTTAAAGATAAATGAGAAAAAAATGATAATAAATGAATGGATGACTGAGTGAGTAAATGAATGACAGATCAGCACACTAGCTGCCATGGGAAAACAGTTATTAATATGTTATTTTGATATTATTAACTTTTTCATCCCATCTTTTCACTGTGTGGCATTCCAAACAAGTGGGAATTAGGAAGTCCCACTTTTGAGCCAGAAAATTCTTATGAATAGGCTTCAACTTCTTTGTTAGCGATACAGATTTCTTTTATTTTTTTGTTCAAATCAAATCAAATATTTTCAATACTGCGATGGGTCTTTAGCTCGATTGTAGTTTGATCTTCTTGCTGTCTTGCGGTTATGTATCTGTGGGAGTAAGCATAAATTCAAGTTGGAGTTCTCCCATTTCCGGGGTCTTTTGAACGCAGCATATCCTGCTTGACGCAAGCGCGAAGAAAGGCGCCCAAAAGACTGAAATCAGAGGTGGAGGGATTGTCAACTGCAAACGTAAAGTCACGGTAAGTTTTAAATGAAATGATAAATCTGTCTTTCTGCTGGCAATTGGTATAATTAGCTATTCTCAGTTGGAGCCTACGTTGCATGTTATGCCGTGATATTAGAGTTAGCTAATGATGAGTCAACAAATCGTTAGCTAGCGAACACATTCGTTTGCTAACATTATTTGAAGAGAAATTATATTAGCAGTTCAAGGGGAATTCTTGCCATCCCTGGCATTTCAGGGAAGATGTTTCAAAAATAAATGTTTCTGCAGAGAATTTGGCTGAATGAAACTTGCTAGCTACCTTTAGCATCAAGAAGCTTGAAGCTAGCTAGCTTGAAGCAGAGCAAGAGCACGTGGTTTGCATGCCTCGTGATAATTATGTCGGGTTACAACGTGAAAACATTCAGGGTGGTCATCATTTAGCACCTCCGTTGAAAGCATATAGGGGAAACTGCATAATAGCAAAAATATCCTGTTACCGGTTCAGGACTTATTCCTCTGTGTATTTTAAATTGGATTTTTATTATCCCCTAGGAATTATAAAATTGCTTGTCCTACATAATGTTTTTGTCATGTAATGTTTTGTGTCATGATGTTTTAGACCTTAACAGTCAGTGTGCATACTAATGTTACAGAAATTTGCTGGTGGGCATAAAATAGGCTACAGAGTGGCAAGTGCACTATCACCATTAAATTAAGCTGCTTCCATGTAATACATTTGCTGCTATACTATATGAAGTAGGCCTATCAATGTTAAATGTTGGTTCTTCTTTATTTTTCATAGTATCTGGCTGTTGACAACATATACAGGTTGGCTAATTCTCAAAGAGTAATTACTAGTGTAATTGCTGTGTCATGGAGAGGGAAAAGTGGAATATCACTCGCAGCAATTTAAGGAAAAGGGCTGTTAAAAGAGTCAACCAGTTGTTTGAATCTTTGAATGATGAGGATAATAGTGTTGAGGATAATACTGAAGAGGACTATAGTGTTGAACATGGTGCAGTCGCTTCAGGCTCTGATTTGCCACCAAACTGTGGATCAGAGAGTAATGGGGAAAGTGAATTTACTAGTGACGAGGATAGCCATGTTGATGAAAGGGGGGATTTTCCTAAAGATGATTTAGCGAGTTGTTTGAGAGACTGGGCAACACGTTTTGGTGTTTCACTGATCGCTTTGTCTGCCCTTTTGTCTATACTGAAAACCCATCACCCCTCTTTGCCAAAAGATGCAAGAACATTACTCAAAACACGGACTTGCCATAGTGTTGCTTCCTTGGCGGGTGGATCATTCCATTATTTTGGTATACAGAATATGTTCAGCCGAATATTTCAGAAGCTTGCATCAGTTGTCCCGAGTCATCACAGTTTCAAATTACAATTAAACGTTGATGGTCTTCCAATTTTTAAAAGTTCAGCTGTACAGTTCTGGCCAATTTTGGGAATGCTCCAGGGGTATACTAGAAAACCTGTGCTGATTGCTCTTTTCTGTGGGAACTCAAAGCCTCAGTCATTGTCAGAATATCTGAAGGATCTGGTCTGTGAGTTGAAATCCATGAGCAGTGGATTTGTTGCTAATGGTAAGACCTTCTTTTTTTATTTTATTTTTATTAATGAAATTAGTGAAATTACACAACTACAAACTAGATGGAACAGGACAAGTAAGGTGCAAAACAAAGCAAACAGACAAAAAAAAAAAAAAAAAAACCCTACAAAACAAAACAGATAGCAGTTTACATCAGTTTTTGAGTTTGAGAAGAGAGTAGGTGTGTGTGTGTGTGTGTGTGTGTGTGTGTGAGAGAGTGAGTCTGTGTGAGTGCGTGCGTGCAGGTGTGCGTGGGGGTGTTTGGAGGAAAGATAGATGGGTATGACGTTAGTGTTATGATGTAGTAATAAAAATATGAAATCATTGTACAATATGATACAGTTCAACAAAACAAACGTAATAGGAGTGTGCTATAACACTGCATAGGATAATATGATAATATGATGATATGATATATGAATATAATACAGTATAGTAATACAATAACAAATCAGTTTGATATAAAGCATGAAATAGGGGACCACAAACAGTGTGATAATAATAATAATAATAATAATAATAATAATAGTAATAATAATAATAATCGCTAATAATAGTCACCATCATAGTAATAAAAAGAGGAAGGGGAAGAGGAAGCAAACGAAGAAGAGAGAAAAAAAAAATAAAAAAAAAAAAAATGAATAAATAATAATAATGAGAAGAAGAAAAAAAAAAGGCATAGAGAGGGGGGGGGGGGCGGTGCCAGATTGGGGAATCGGAGAGGGGAGCGAGAGGCCCCCCCACCAAGCCCCAAGCAGAACAGCCAGAGGCCCCAGCTGCAGGAGACAGGCGAAGTGGGGAGCGAAGGGCACTCCCCGAACTCCCAAACGCCCCGTCCCTCCTTCCCTTTCCCTTTTGTCTCCTCCACTTTCCTCTTTCACCACCAATGTTTCTTTTTTATTTTTCATTCATTTTTCTGTACAGTCTGTACTTTGGGGGGAGGCAATCTGTGTTTTTTATTTTTTATTTTTTATTTTTTTTTTTATTTTTTTTTTTTTTGTTTGTTTTTGAGGGCGAGAGGGAGAGAGAGGGGAAGGGCTCCTTCAGCCCCACGCCCGCCCACCCCCGCCAGAGGCCCCCCCCATATCAGCAGAGGGCCCAACACGGAGCCACCGCTCACCCCTACCTCAACCCCACCCAGACCACCCCCACCATCATTAAGCAAGAGAAAAAGAAAAAATAAATAAATAAGATAGACAACTAAAAAAGAGGGTAGATGACAAAATAAATAACATTAAGTGAGAACAATATTTAGCTATAGTAGTAGAGCTGCAATGATAATGATAATTATGATAATTAAATATACTTATTGACTAATAATAATAATGATATTATTAATAATAATAATACATAATGTTGATATAGTTAGTACAATAATAACAGTAATATATCATACTATCAAATATAACACCATACAATGACCACCATATTATCAGTATTATAATTGGGAAAGCAGAAAAATAAGTAAGTAAAATAAAATACAAAATAAATAAATAAATAAATAGTGAGTAATAATGATATAAAATTACAACCACAGTGACAATGATAATAATGATGATAATCCTTAAAAAAAAAAAAAGAAAGGTGTTGGGTGTTTGTGTATGAGGGGATTGGTTCTCAGGCAGAACAGCTACAGTTGGTGAAATAAACACAGGGGACAGGTTAGGTCTGCAGGAAGTTGATGAGTAGAGACCAGATGGAGAGGGGTTCTATTACTGGGTGTTGGGTGAAGTGTTCCATGGAGATGTGGTCAATGAGTAGATTTTTCCACTGTGCTATACTGATGTTGTTCTTGGATTTCCAGTTCATGAGGATTGTTTTCTTGGCGATAGTTAGGGCTATGAGAATTAATTTGTTGTTGGGGAATGTCAGGTTTATTGTTGAGGTGTCGCCAAGTAAGCAGAGAGATGAAGATAGGGGGATGTGGCAGCCCAAGAAGTTTGTCATTGACTTTGTGACCTCATACCAGAATTGTTGAACAGGTGTGCAGTACCAGATGGCGTGGATATAAATGTCCGGTTTCTTTTGAGTGCAGTTAGTACAAATTTCAGATGCGAATCCCATTTTAAACATTTTTTGTCCTGTGTAGTGTGTCCTGTGAAGAATCTTGTATTGTATTAACTGTAGATTTGCATTTTTCGTCATGAGATAAATGTTTTGGCAGATTTGGTTCCAGAAGTTGGCATCAGGAACAATTGATAAGTCCTTTTCCCATTTTGTTGTCGGTAAGGAGAGCGTTTTATCTGAATATGAAATGATTCTGTATATTTTGGAGAGAAGTTTTTTTGATGAATGGATATTGATTAAATCTGAACATGAAGGTGGAAGGCTCAGGTTAGTAGTTTTAATGTGGAATGCTGCTTGGATTGAGGATTTGAGTTGTAAGTATTCAAGAAATTGATCGCTCCTGATTAGGGTTGCAAAATTCCGGGAATTTTCAAAGTTGGAAACTTTCCATGGGAATTAACAGGAATTTATGGGAATTAACGGGAATTTATGGGAATAAACGGGAATAAACCAGGAATTTACGAAATTGAAGGTGTGCTCTTAATAGGGAACTTAAATATAGTTGGGGAAAATATATTTTAGCGTAATCCTGACTAAAACAACCAGATATCATGCAAGTACAGTTGAATATCTATGCTATTCCTCAATCACATGCACACATAGCACACTGCTTACTGCAGGGCTATTGAGACCACGCCCCCTACATGCACTGTGCATTCCTGTGCATTTTTGTTAATTTTTGAATGGGTTGGGTCGGGGGGATGAGTAATATTTAACTCAACATTCATGTTTTTGTTCTTCAATGAAAGAATTGATTGTTCAATAAAATATTTAACACTTGATAAAGTTCTACTTACAAATAAATCTGTTTTAATTGTATTATTTTGGATGGATGTCTGCTTATAACAAAACAAATATTTATGCTTG
This sequence comes from Centroberyx affinis, assembly GCF_046629955.1. Taxonomy (NCBI): domain Eukaryota; kingdom Metazoa; phylum Chordata; class Actinopteri; order Beryciformes; family Berycidae; genus Centroberyx; species Centroberyx affinis. The sequence continues at coordinate 216,104 of NW_027280132.1, forward strand.
GATATGATACCTTTCCATTAAATTACCCTCAATTCCCAGTTAATTCCCATAAATTCCCATTAATTCCCATAAATTCCCATAAATTCCCATAATTCCCATGGAAAGTTTCCAATTTGGAATATTTCCAAAATTCCCCAGCTTAACTTCCCATGGAAATTTACCGGAAACTTTCCGGAAATTTACCGGAAACTATCCGGAAATTTACCGGAAACTTTCCGGAAATTTACCGGAAATTTTCCACCCCTTTGCAACCCTACTCCTGATGCCAAACTCCTGGACCAGGTGAGTGAATGAAACCAGTGTGTTGTTCTGAATGATGTGCTGTAAGTGAGTGATCCCTTTATTTGACCATGAGTGGAGGTGAAGTGTTTTTTTGTTGCTGAGAAAGTCAGGATTGTTCCAGATCGGAGTAAACTTAGATGGGCCTAATGTGGAATTTGTGGCTTTATGAAATTTCCACCAGGCTGTCAGAGTTGCTGATACTGTTATTACTTTGAAACATTGGTGGTGTTTAATTGAATGATTAAGAAATGGCAGGTCTGAGGTGGAGATGTTTTTGCACAATGTCTGTTCTATATCTAGCCATGTATTGTCTGATTGATGGGGATGGATCCATTTGTATATGTACTGTAACTGATTTGCGAGGTAATAATGAAAACTAGAAAAGGTTAAATTTTCTGAAGAAAATTTGTGTGCTTGCTTCAGCAAGAGGAGGCTGAAGACAGTTGAATTTCATTACAAAGAGTTTAAATGTCTGTACATTTTGAGTATTTCTATCTGGTGTTTGAAGTAGTAGCTGAAGTTATAGTTGTAGAACTATCAGTAGAAAGAGTAAAAGAGTGAAAGTGTTTGAATTAGAGCTGAAGTTATAGTTGTAGCAGTATCTGTAGAAAGAGTAAAAGAGTGAAAGTGTTTGAAGTAGTAGCTGAAGTTATAGTTGTAGAACTATCAGTAGAAAGAGTGAGAGTGAAAGTGTTTGAATTAGAGCTGAAGTTATAGTTGTAGCAGTATCTGTAGAAAGAGTAAAAGAGTGAAAGTGTTTGAAGTAGTAGCTGAACTTATAGTTGTAGCAGTATCTGTAGAAAGAGTAAAAGAGTGAAAGTGTTTGAAGTAGTAGCTGAAGTTATAGTTGTAGTACTATCAGTAGAAAGAGTAAAAGAGTGAAAGCCAGCGTAAGTCTATAAAACAGCTAGAGTGGAGTAGAGAGACTGCTGACTGTAGTAGCTGCAGCAGTAGGAGTAGTACTACAGCACTAGAAGTTTCACTGTTTGAAGTATAGTTCAAATGTGTAACTGAACAGTAGTAGGAACGCTACTAGTATTAGAAGTAGTAGTAGTTGTAGTAGTAGAAGTAGTAGAAGTAGCAGTAGAAGTAGTAGCAATATTAGAAGTAGTTGTGGTAGCAGTAGCAGTAGCTGCAGTAGTAGTAGTTGTAGTAGTAGTACAGTACTAGAAGTTATAATAATGGATCTTATTAAGTGTACATGAGCTCTTTATCTAAAATAGTTTAGGTGTTGTCAATATAATGTAACATACAGAATGTTTCAAATTGTCAACCTGAATTGACATGTAATGAAATGGAAGTCATGCTGTATTTCAAAATAATGTATTTCTCAATTTATACAGGAATAAAAGAGAAATCATGGGTATTACATTAGAACATAGACTACTCGACAAACATTAAATGTGTCTTCAGATTCCTGATGAAACATAAATCTGGTATTGATAATGCTCTATAGTCTAAAATCTGATAAAGTACATATTAAAATATACCGTGTATTGGTATATATTTGATCAAATGTACATTTATAATAAATTGGTCTCAGTATTGACAATACATATTACAGACATGAGATGAGAATATAAAACAATCTAAAAAAAAACAAAAAACTATAAGGGCGATGGGGTAACCTATCAGGCCTTACAGTGTTTCCACCTGCCTGTAGGCCCCCCATCAAATCAGGGAAACAATTAAACATCAAAATAAAAATACATAAACAAAACCAAAATCATAAGTGCGATGAGGCAACCAATTAGGCCTCAAAGCCTGCTTGTGGGCCTCCCATCAATTCAGGGAAACAATTAAACATCAAAACAAAAACACAAAAAAATCAGAGACCATAAACAAAACCAAAATCAAACTCTGGAATGAAGGAAAGAAACAAGGAAGAAAAGCTATGTTCTTTTCTTCCCTTTGTTTCTTTCCTTCATTCCAGAAGGAAGAGGGAAAAAGGGAAGGAAGGAATGACCTACAGCTGTTGGCTTCAACATTTTTCCTGAGAGCTTTGTGTGACAATAAGGGCAGAACACAAATCGTTTTCATGAATTCAAAATTGAAGATACAATTCTGAAAATTATGGCACTTTATGTACACAATTATTAATCTTTGGAAAATAACTTTTACTAATAAAAGTCTAAATATTCAGAAAATGTAGTTGTTGCAGGAGTTCAAGCAGGGGAAGTAGTTGAATTAGTAGTTGCGCTACTGTAGTAGTGTTGTAGTACTAGTGCTAGGGGGCAGTAGAAGCAGTAGTAGAAGTACTACTAGAAGCTGAAAAGGTTAAAGGTTTTTAAGTAGATGTAGGCCTTGCCGCCTAATAAGAGAAAAACAATAATTGTTTCAACACAAAACACATTAAATTAAGGAAGTAAGATGTCAAAAAATAAAAAGAAACAAAATAAATAACAAAATCCATTGGAAGAGTGGAAGGTGTTTCCCCACTCATCGGAGAGGCTTCTCCAGCTGTACTGAATGGTGGAGAATTCCCTGGCATTTAACCTGTGTGGGTGATTCACACCATGAACATGAGAGTCTTTCGAGTCGCATGAGTGGAGGTGTGAATAAGTCTGAAACTGCTGGAAAGATGTTGAAACTTGGCATTGGCACTATGGTCCTCCAGATGCTATGACAGCGTTGTATGTAGCGGTGATGTTGCACTCCTCCCCTCTGTTTAGTGAGGGTCGTTCCAGTTTGATGTATATGGCCTCCTTAACAACAGCCTCTTTCTCTGTCTAACATTATGATCCTCAAAGCTGTGTTTCTTCTCCTGTAGGTGAGTGAAAACCACTGAGTCTTGACCTGAGGTGTTTGAACTTCTGTGTTGCGCCATGTGTTAGTTGAGTGGCTGTTTAGGCTCGCAGACGCACACGTCTTTACACTCCTCACTGCCCTTGACAGCATAGACAATGTTGCAGTGTTGGTGTCTGGTAAAAATCCACCGTAACTTCTCAGAAATCGCGTGGTAATCCGTTTTCCTTGTTGGTCTGATGTTCTTTCTGGATCTAGTTTTTTCGATGAAACCACAGGTTTTCAAAGCCTGTTTGATGGGATTTTGTTTCCTTGGACTCCGTACTTGTAGACACAGTCTCTGTCCGGTGGTGTAAGGTCCGGATTGCTCCCAGCTTGTGTTCCAGTGGATGGTGTGAATCAAAAAGGAGGTACCCACAGAGGTTTCATGCCAGGGAATTCCTCAGCATAAAGTAGAACTGAAGAAGTATCTCGGATGAGTAGTGAAATTTTGTTTCTTTGTTGTTTTTTTGACATCTTACTACCTGGACCACTAAAAGGAATCTACACAGACATAAGGAAGTAACATGCTGTTTCAAGGGACTTTAAATTTAAAGGTTATTTAGAGGTTATAAATGGGCCCTAGATTCCCTCAAATACTCAAGTACTGTGCAAAAGTCTTAGGCACATGTAAAAAACAAAACATAAGCGAAGATGCTTTCAAAAATGATGAAATGAAAAGTTTCTAAATATCCAAAAATGTACTATAGCAGTGTACTGACACTAATGCAGAAAACAAATAAACATCACCAACAAAATTTACATTAAAAAAATCAAGGGTGCCTAAGAGTTTTGCACAGTACTGTATCTATTCTATCTATTTTTTTACTTTGTATAAAAACTATAACAAATCTACCAGCCACCCCACCACCCCCTCCCCCGCCCCCCAGCCATCACCACCACCGCACCCCTTGTTATTTTCAAAATCCCTCATCTCCTCTGCTAAGTAAAAGTTAACTGCATCCTAAAAAGTCAAGATCAAAATACAGAAACATCCTTTTCATTGTTCTCATTTTGTCCATATATGCTATATTCTACTGTTGCTGTTCATGACACTGTCCAGAGTGAAGATGCGCAGTGCTGCAGTTAGACGACCTTTGACATTTCCTGTAGAGATTTAACTTCCTCTCTTCTCTGTGCAGTATTTGGTGCCTGAATGGTGCCAGTAGTGGAACGGAGCCCTTAAAAATGAAACGGGGAGAAACGTAAAATATGTAATTCCAGTAGATATCCAGTAGCTCCAAATTGAAAAGTGTACACAAACAATAATCTCAAGAGAGTTCTGTTTGTTGGTCAGTGAATACAATCTTATTGTTGAGAAATGATACAGATCCTTACCTTTAGGTTTGGTGTGGAGAGAAGCTTATCGCTGCACTGAGGAGATGATGCCTTTCTGTGATCCAGCATTGATGGGAGCATGATGTGTCACATTAGGTCCACTGATGACAGGTCTGCAGCAGTTGACTTTCTTGCAGCAATTTGCATGAGCACTTAAAAAAGCAGCCTTTGCTTACTAGTTGTTGCCTTCTACTGCTCCGTGTAGCGCTGGGTGTCCAGAAGGTGATGTGGAAAGAGGAGGTCGGTGGTAGTTCTGGAAAGAAAAAAACAGTTGTCATACAGTGTAGAGTAACAATAATGTGTAAAAAGAAGTATGTGTGTATGTATGTAGTATGTAAAGTAGTATTGGTTAGTGAAGTTCTATGTAAAATAATATTTAGTAATCAAATACCTTATGGACTGCTGCAAGGCACGAAACCAGTTTCTCTCCACCATCATTTCAGCCTGAACATTTGTGCAGGGCTGCACAACATCTCCTGCAGGACCTTCAGAGGTGTTTACTGTCCTCCTCTCTGTGCAGTCCTGAGTGTCTGGTTTCAACCTCTCTGGATGGTGTCTGGATGGTGAAGTGGAGAGATGACATTGGAGGAACCCTGCAGGAAGACATTAATGTTAATATGATATAGTCTTGGCTGTAAAAAACAAAGTCAAGTCTAACAATGTCACGCAGACAATAGCATTAGTGCAAATAATCAACAACAACTATGTGTGAAAAGTAATATTTAAACATTCAATACCTTTTGGACTGTGAGGAAGAGCTTAGCACTGTGCTGGAGTCCACCATTGATGGGAAGGTGGTGGTGCATCCACTGGTCTGTGGCAACATGCTGTCTTGGTTGTCATGAGCTGATCCAGCACCTCACAGCACACAAGGGCTGGAGGAGGGGAGGGGCCACCATCAGTAATAACCTCTGGCAAGTGGCCAGAGGCGGAGGTTGAAATTTTCCAAATGAGTTGATAGGTTGATTAAGGGGTGGGGTGGTGGAACGGTGGGGTGGGCGGTAAAGTAAGGGAGACACAGAAGAGCTGTGTCTCCCTTCCACCCAAATTTTCCAAATGAGTTGATAGGTTGGTTATGTTGACCAATTAATATAGGGCTTGTGATATTAGGCTCCAAAAATTAGATTATCAAATAAGTTACCAAATGCAAAGTCTGCTATCATAAGTTGAACAACAATAATGTAACCATTAATACAAGATATGTAACATTACGCTCCAATAATTAGGTTATCAAATACAAAGTCACCAAATGCAAGGTCTGCTATTATAAGTTCAACAACAACAATGTAACCATTAATGCAACATGTGTGATATTACGCTCTGATCATGTCATGTTTGAAGACAAAACGCAGAAGGTTGGATCATGATAGCTGTGGTACGTTTGCAGAACACCTGACTGCAGGCATCGCTCTGGTCTGGAAATGAAAATGTGATCCAGCAGGGTCTGCTTCTCAGTGGTGGCAGTGTTGATGAGTTGTGTGTATCCTCTCGATTGAAACAGCTCAAAGATGGGCTTCCTTTCTTTTGATAACAGATCCTCATTGAAGTCTCCACAGACAATGATCGGGTGGTGATCTATGATGTCCAAACAATCCAGTAGGCTGCGCAGGTTAGACAGGAATTGCAGCAGGCTGTACTTTGGAGGTTTGTAGACTACAGCAATCAGTGCACTCACTGGGGCCTCAATTTTGACGACAACATACTCCAGGTCAGTCACATTGTGCATATACTGTATGGCCTGAGCTTCACAGTGGTTTTTCATGTAGACAGCAACTCCTCCACCGTTTTTGTCAGAAATCTGAGAAGAGTTTGTGTACGAGGCGTGTCTGTTGCGTTTGAACATGTTGTAGCCTTCCAGTTGGAGACTGTCATCAACAAAAGAGCCTGAAAGCCATGTTTCCGTAAAACACAAAATATCTGCAAGTCTCAACTCATGATGACTTTTGATAAACTGAATGTGACACTGTAATCCCTCTGTGTTGTGATGAATGATTTTTAGAGTAGGTGCTTGATTTGATGCTTGTGCAATTTGCAACAGTGGCATAATATGCTCAAGTGATGCTTTTCTCATGCTCTGCAGAGAGTAGGGTTGCAAAGGGGTGGAAAATTTCCGGTAAATTTCCAGAAAGTTTCTGGTTAATTTCCATGGGAAGTTAAGCTGGGGAATTTTGGAAATATTCCAAATTGGAAACTTTCCATGAGAATTATGGGAATTTATGGGAATTTATGGAAATTAATGGGAATTAATGGGAATTTATGGGAATTAACTGGGAATTGAGGGTAATTTAATGGAAAGGTATCATATCCAAGCATAAATATTTGTTTTGTTATAAGCAGACATCCATCCAAAATAATACAATTAAAACAGATTTATTTGTAAGTAGAACTTTATCAAGTGTTAAATATTTTATTGAACAATCAATTCTTTCATTGAAGAACAAAAACATGAATGTTGAGTTAAATATTACTCATCCCCCCGACCCAACCCATTCAAAAATTAATAAAAATGCACAGGAATGCACAGTGCATGTAGGGGGCGTGGTCTCAATAGCCCTGCAGTAAGCAGTGTGCTATGTGTGCATGTGATTGAGGAATAGCATAGATATTCAACTGTACTTGCATGATATCTGGTTGTTTTAGTCAGGATTATGCTAAAATATATTTTCCCCAACTATATTTAAGTTCCCTATTAAGAGCATACCTTCAATTTTGTAAATTCCTGGTTTATTCCCGTTTATTCCCATAAATTCCCATTAATTCCCATAAATTCCCGTTAATTCCCATGGAAAGTTTCCAACTTTGAAAATTCCCGGAATTTTGCAACCCTAGCAGAGAGGCTGCGATTTCAGGATCTGTGTAGATTTTCTTTTCATCCAAATGAGTGACATGCAATCCACGGAGGGAAGTTGTTCTGCTCAGTGCAACATATGCCATGCCTGGTTCAAATACACGTTTCAGTGAAACTACTGCAGACTGTGTTGTCATGCCTTGAACTTTGTGACTTGTGCACGCAAACGCTAGCTTCATTGGGAATTGCCTGCGAACCACTCCTTTTCTGCTCAGGTTTTCCTCTATTCTCTCAATGTACACCAGGTTATCAGGTCCACCAGGTACCTTGTTGCGGTGTTTCTGTCCTGCACTTGAACTGTCAAGCTCTAGACCAAGCATTTGTACTCTGCTCACACCATTTAGAGTCTGAGTCACAATTCTGGAAATCTTGCCAAACGAACCGTTCACCAGGCCGTCTTCCACATCTATATTTCTGATGATCATTACACGGGCACCCTCGGCAGCTTGTATCGTGTCAGGCAGATCTCCTTTCTTTGATTTAAAGGGTTTGGCTTGTCTCTGCATCTGTCCTGTCCGTGGATCTTTTTTGTAGTCATCTGCATCTATATTAATGATATTGCTGTGAAGAGCGGAAATTGTTGCAGCATTGTGTTCATCCACCTCTTTGTTGGTCGCAAATATGTGTATCACATCATTGGGGCAGTTTGCCGGGTCAGTCACAGCTTGTGAGAGCAAATCTTTGTCATCCTCAGATAGGGGCTCTGTCTTTTGTTTCACCCGGATTCTGTTCAGCAGTTGGGCAAAAGCAACATCCTCTTTCTGTCGCATGATCTCTGTCAGCATGATCATTTGAAAATGCTCTTGCCAGAAGTCGATCACATGATCCTCAAACACGCAGAGGGCTTTTGCTTTTTCAAGTGGGGGCAGCTGATGAAAGTCTCCAACGGCTATAACTGACATGCCTCCAAAAGGTTTTTTGCTGCCTTTGATCTGCTGCAATCTTCAGTTGACATAGGCAAACAGATGTTTCGAAACCATTGACACTTCATCAATGACAATTATCTCTGCATTTGACAGTGTAGACCTCACTTCATCTAGTGCATTTCCAAGTCCTTGATAAGGTGGCTTTAAACTTCTCGGCAGTTTGAGAACGGAGTGCAGTGTTTTTCCTGATATGTTTAATGCTGCGGTACCAGTGAATGCAGTCAGTAACACCGTGGGCATCGATATGTCTGTCTCTTCACAGAGTCGGGGGAGTTCATGCAGTATCTTATTGGCCTCAGCATAGATGCATTTGATGAGATGTGACTTGCCACAGCCGGCTCCTCCAGTGATGAAATAGAAGAACTGCTCAGGATTTTGGCCCCACACGCGCTTTGTACACCAATCACGGACTGTGTAAAATATAGAGGCCTGTGTCTGGTTCAGGTTTTGATACATTGAGCGGATGACTTTATTGTTTATTTTAGGAGCTTCCACTGCTGGTACTGTTCCTCCTCTTTCATCTGAGCGAGTGCTGTAGTCTGGAATATCATCTTGTTCATTTTGTTCATTAGGGTCTACTTGCTCTTGTTCTGCAATGCATTCCAACCGAACTAGATCAATTTCAGGTGCAAAAGTGGACCATGCATCCTCAATATGGCCATTCTGTTCAAACTCCTTAACGGCTCTCTCTACCTCTTCTTCATGTTGCTCATATCGTGCTCTGTTCTCATTCACAATTTCATACACAGACTGGATGTACTCGGTTCCAGGAAGTTTCACACAGGCACCTTTGTAAAATGCTTCATATGTTGGGAATCTCTCGGTTTTCAGCTGTGAGTCAGAGCGGTTAGGGAGATACAGTTTGAGTAGCCGGCCATAGGGTTTCTCTGGATCTCTTTCCTGGGAAAAGCGGGCATATCTGATAATTGCAGGTTTCCCTACTGTTCGTTTTTGAATAAGTCCCGCGTCATTGAGTAGAGGCACAACATTCTTCCCATTCTTTTGCCTGCCATAGACAACTCTACAACCTGAAGCAAAGTCTGCCAGACACATAGTTTCAAAGTCAGGTGTTTCTGGTCTTGCCCTGTATTTCTCTGGCAATCCTGTCATCCACACATCCAGTGACTCTGGTGTCTTGTTCTCCAGTGCACTCATGGGAAGGCTCATTTTCAGGGAATTGTCATCTGTCTGTATAAACACAACGTTGCGGGAGCATTTTTTCAGTGGCAGGCTGCACGTTTGGGCCACAGACTCTTGAGCGCTGACTTGTCTATGTTTAGAGTAAGCCTGCATAATTTGCTTCATTTCCTCCTGCTGAGTTACATCTGTTTGCCTGACATCTTGGATTATTGCCTTTAGATATTCACTCATGTCGTGTTCGGGTTTGGATATGTAGGACAACATGTACATGACACATCTGTAGTGGTCGAGAATGTACTGGATATCCATGTTGGCGTTCCAGGCTCTCAGTAGATCTGCATTGTATCCATTCACCCAACAGTCTTTTGGATCTCGCTTCATGATAATCACACTCGACTTGGTCATTGCCTCAGCGCATTGCTTGTATTCCTCCAAGCTCAAATTACATTGGGCTAGCAGCTCTGATAGACTGTCAAAAGAGGCGTTAGGGTCGTTGAGCAGATCCCACACTGGTTTGAGCTTCAATTTGGCTGCCTGTGTGTCTGAATCATTGTTGTTTGACTCGTTTGGAACTGAGGTGTCTGCTTCATCCATGTCTGCTGACCTTGGGCGAGTTATCTTTGTCTGTGGCATAGGTGGCTTTGGAAAACCAAAACGGCAGACTTTAGAGCCTTTCCTGAATGAAGCGGAATGATTTCTGCTGTGCGTCTGAACCTCCGTAACTATGCTGTACAGCTCAGGGTCTTTGATTGCATCTGGCAGCTGGCATGTTATGTAGCGATCGACAAAAGCACACACGGTTGCATCAGAGTCTTCTTCGAATACAGGCGCATCTTGTATCCAAACCATGAGATGAATATGCGGGCTGCCTCTAGCCTGGAATTCCACACGGTAAAAGTAATCGAGTACCTCACCAATGGGCTGTGCCTCTGACATGAGCAGATCTCTCATTAACGCATCAACACGTTTCTCAAACATGCGCATGACTGTGACGGGGTTGCTTCGTAGTATGTCACATTTTGTAGTCCAGTCAAGCTCTGAAAATTCCACCTGTTCACCTTGTTGTGCTTTTATTGCTGTTATAACCTCTGGCCATCTCATCTCTGCAGCACTGAATGTACAGAAGAAAGTAGGCTTCCCCAACTGTCTGATCATGGCGAGCAGATCTTTTAGCGTTTTGTCCCAGTATGCTGGAGTCCCTCTCAGAGGCTGCATGAATCTTGTTGCATCCTTATTGTGTACCAGTTTCTCAACCTCACGCTTATCCCGCAATAGCCTGTTAGATATTTTGCGGCCATCTTTAGTTTCAGCTTTCCCTTTTCTCAACTGTATTGACATACTAGATTTGGCCATGTGTATCTCTGTGACAAACTGGGCGAAGAAGAGGTAGGTTTGGTCTCTTGCGAAACGAGTATCTACAGAAAACAGCCTCGCATTGAAGTACATGCTTGGAGATATTTTTATCTGTCTGACCTCATCGAGTGTGTTGTTTCCAGTAGGGAACTGAACAGGGAAAGCCATTGCTTCTAGTTTTGGTGTTTTAAAAAAGCTGACTGGCCTTTTTCCTTCGGCAGGGGCGATACTGAATATTCCTTCACCATATGATAGAATATCCTGTCCAATATCAGTGGGTTGCAGGCAAGTGTCAAGGGCAAGACCAGGTCTCAGATCATCTTTCTCCTCCTCTGAGTTAGGTGACTGCTCATTTTGTCCATCACTTTCATTTTTAAGTGTTGCATCTGTGTTCTGCTCAAGTACGTTATCATTATCAACCTCCATCACATCACTTTGGGAATCTGATGTACTAGTTTGTTCATGCTGTGCATCATGTTCTCCTACAGGTGGTAAGTGGTGCTGTGTTCCTTTTTGATTTGCCAAACCATGCTCTTGTTCCATTGTCAAATCACTGCCATCACAGTTGTCAACATCCATTAACTCAGAGTCATCATATGACACAGCCATGGCATTTTGTGATGCACCATTTTCATCAGAGGGCATGTTTACGCTTTCAAATGACACTGGCATAAAATCATATGGGGCTTCATCAGCATGAATTTGGAACAACGTGTGAATCCTTTCAATCATATCACTCAGATGTGTAAAAGTGAGCATCACAGCAGTTCCAGTGTTACCAGGGTGACGCAAACCATCAGCAGTTCTAGAGTGAGAATCAAAGAAACCGAATCTTCCTGATCTGTCACTAAACACAGCAATGCACTCAGGAGATACAATAAGCAATGCATGTTTGACCTCTGATGACAGACACTCAAGTCTTGTGGAAAGATCAAGCCACCAACTCTCCCAGTCAGCACGTGAAGCTTTGGCTCTCAGGTATCCCATCATCACTGGAGACTTGATCACTGTGTATTCATCTCTCTCAGTTTGAACAGTCTGTGGCAGTTGTTCCATGGTCAAGTGGTTGTCTCTAAACTTATCCTCTGCAATGAGCTTTTGTTTGACATCAGTATAGAGAGAGTCACCACGCTTCAGTATGTTGTCAAGATCTGCACTGCTTAACTCTGCTTCCTCATTATGGTGGGCCAAAAATGTGAGAGCCATACATGTGCATTGATGGTTTCTTGAAAACTCCTTATAGTCCTTGTGAGCCTGACAGTGAGATGCCTGCACAGAGATAACACCGGGTGCGCTGCATACTTGTGCCCCTGTCACTTCATCGTCATCAGTTTGGTCATGTGTCGTGTTGTCAACATGAAAGACAGCATTATTGTTGATTGTTATGTCTTTGTATTCAGAGTGAGTCTCTTTCAGTTTTGATAGGCCAGCAAGTACATTTTTCATGTTCACTGTCTGAAATTGCTGGTATGATTTATAACTCAGGCGTCTCTTCAATTTCACTTTCAAGAGCTGGGAGGTGCTGTGAGATCTTGGTAAGCTGGTCACTGTTGTTTCCACCTCAGATGGTACACACACCATAGCACCGTGTATAGCTCTCTGTTTTCCTTTTGCCAGTGTCACGATCTTTGAAAAGGGCAACATTTTTGCCAGGAGTTGTCTTTCCAGTATGTTTAAATCACGCAGCTCTGATGGAATTGGTGACAGCGCTAACTTATTGGCCACTGCTATTGTTGGCATACGTCCTGACTTGAGATTCTCATGACAGCTATGACAGATCCATTCTGTTCTCCTCTCAGGAATGCAGCATTGTTCAAGGCCTGCACATGTTTCATTGCATACATGAACATAGGTACCAGTCAGGCAAGCAGGAATGATAGTGGGTTCTTTATGTATGCTGCATGGTTGCATTGTTTCACTTGGTCAGGAAACAGCGCTCTGTGACACACTGTACACACATACGTCGGGGCACACTATGATACAGCTAGCTATATCATCTTTCAAGCAGGCTATCTGCTTGAAAGATGATATAGCTAGCTGTATCAGCCTGTTCTGCATTTCATTGGGTCGATTATTGGTTGTAACGGGTTGCTGAAGTCTGTTGGAGCACATAAAGTTGCCTTGTCTATATTTTCTCTTTATGCGTAGGGCACAGCGCAATTTGTGAAGCATCCTGAAAGCTGGTTCACTTGCATATTTGTTTTTTGTGTGAAATGCACAGCGTTTTACATGGCGTGATCTGAACTTTGGATCAGTTCTATATCTGTTTAGTAGAGACAGTTTTTGTTTCATTCTGTACACTTGGTCATTTGCATATCGTTCTGTTATATAAGACATTTGTTTTGTCCGAAACATTTCATCTTGATTGTATCGTGTAGTGATATAGGATTTCCGTTTCGTGTGAAATGCACAGCGTTTTACATGGCGTGATCTGAACTTTGGATCAGTTCTATATCTGTTTAGTAGAGACAGTTTTTGTTTCATTCTGTACACTTGGTCATTTGCATATCGTTCTGTTATATAAGACATTTGTTTCGTCCTAAATTCTTCATCTTGATTGTATCGTGTAGTACAGCGTGCCCCGACGTATGTGTGTACTGTTTTGTCCTAAATTCTTCATCTTGATTGTATCGTGTAGTGAAATAGGATTTCTGTTTTGTCCTAAATTCTTCATCTTGATTGTATCGTGTAGTGACACAGGATTTCTGTTTTGTCCGAAATACTGCATCCTGACTGTATTTTGTAGTGATAAAACATTTCTGTCTCTTCTGAAATTCTTCATCTTGATTATATCGTGTAGTGACATTACATCTTTTCTTTGCACGATATTCTAAGTCATTTGAATATCTATGAGTTAATGACAGTTTTTTATTCATCCTGAACAGTAGAGACTTTGTATATTTGTTCTTGTCATACAACCTCTTTTTTGCCTTTCTTTTTTCATAGCTTGAAGACTTGCACATTGGTTGCATTGTCATAGCTTGTCCACTTTTTCTCTTTGCTACAGCCCTTTTAATGTTCTTTCTTTGTTGCGCTTTGTTCATTTTTTTTTAAATTACTGGATGCATGTAGCTGCTGGACACATGAAGTCATCCGCTCCATTTGAATGTCTAGTGGTGGTAATTCAAAGCTTTGTGCTGAGCGTGAGGAATGTGTTTCAACTGGCTGAACAGAAAGTGTGACCTCTGACATTTCAGCACATGCAGCTGGATCAGGGATGTGTGCAGCAGGATCTGCTTGGTGTGGAACATCATTTACAGATACATCTACCCTCTGAAATGAGACAGGCATGAAGTTATATTGCCCATCAGGAGACACCCAGTCAAACATCATATGTAATCTCTCAATCATGTCATTCAAACTTTTGAAAGACAGAATTAAAGCTTTGCCTCCAGACTGTTCCATCAGTACCAATGCATCAGCTGACCTGGAGTGTGGATCAAAGATGCCATATCTTCCAGAGGTGTCTCTGAATACAGCAATGGTGGTCCCAGATAATGTAAGCAATGCTTGACTGACATCGGTTGAGAGACACTGCAGTCTTGTTGCAAGGTTTGGGTACAGCGCTTCCATTTCTGCACATGGAGCAGTGGCAGTGAAGAAACCATGCATTACATCTGCTTTGATAACATTGTACTCATGGTTATTGCACATAGCCCAGCATGGGAGCTCATCAAAGGCCAAACGTCTCTCCTTAAATCTGTTCTCTATCTCAAGCATTGCCCTGACACTAGTGTACATAGCATCACCTTCCTCCAGTATTTTATCAAGGTCAGGGCTTTGGAGCTGCTCATTTTCATTGTGATGGACAAGAAACGTGAGAGAATTACAAGCGCACTGAGCATTTCTGGAGTACTCATTATATCTAACATCAGCCTGGCAGTGGGAGGCTCTGACATGTATCACATCTGGCTGGCTGGCTGTGACCTGTACAGGGGCTGTGTGACCAGAGTCTGCTGTGTGTGTCTGCTGACTGGGTACACCAACTTCTAAGCTCAGCTTCCTCCAGCGCTGTTTTGATGCTTCTGATCTTTTCCCTCGCCTTGGCATGGTTATCTTGAATTCAGCAGTTTTTCCACAAAGAAAATGAGCTTGTTGCAAAGTATTTACTCTTTATTACACTATTGGACACTGATAAAATGTACCTTTGTTTCCTATACGATCAATAAGTGATGAAAATGTGTACAAAAGTGACAAACACTGCTATAGAAATGCAATCAGCGTAAATCTAACAGTAATAATGTAAATATTTTCTGTAAAAGTACTTATATTCCAAATTTAAGGTGCAAGTGTTAATATCACTAATGAACACTACTGTAAAAACAACTGGGTGATATGAGTTGTTTTTTGTAATAGTTTTTTTCACTCAGTCGTTCACTCACTTCAATGTTCTACACAGGTCAATATAAAAGTTCAAATGTCCGCTTATGTTGTTGATTCTCTTTTGACACCTTACACAATTTAGCTGTAAATTGGCAGATATGGCTATTGACAGCTGAAATTGAGACTATATGGATATTTATCAGCTACAGTCAGTAATAGGATTTACTCTTGTATTTGGCAAGCAGCAAACACTTATTTCCACTATATTTACAAAAGATGTTTGCAATATAATTCAGACAGCTACAGACACGTCTAAGGAATTACCTGACCTTACTCAATATTTAGATGTTACTTCCTTAAGTATTTACTGGTAGATAACAATATGTATTGCAGTAAATGCAATTCAGATAGAACTGTCAGTGAAATCTCAATACAGAAATATGAAGAATGATCTATATCAGGTTATCTATCAGTTTGGTCTCCAAAAGAACTGAAAATAGTGTAAGAACTCACTTTTCAGTGTAATATCAGTCAAACTTTAGTTCTGAGAGACGACTCGACTCAGTTGCCTGGTAATCAGTAATAGAAAGTACTTTTGAAATATTACAAGCAGCAGGCTATTTCTACTTGTTTAATTTGAATGTAATTTAGTAAACACAAATCTAAAGCACTAATCAAAACCAAATCAATGTAATATGTAAAAGTGTTGTGTATATAACTGGTATCTGTCTAAAATACACACAGTAGATAGCAACAGATGTAAAGAAATGTGTATCAGGAGTTCTGTATCAAACTATTAAAATTATTCAAATTTCTTGCGTCAAATGCAACAGATCAGTTGATTTTAATTCAGTGAAAATAAATTTGATTCTGCTCACTCAGTTGAGCATGAAGTATTTGGGAAAGGTCTAAACAAATAGGAGTGCTTTTAGTATCAGTATTCTACCACCTGTTTACCATTCACCAGTCAGGTACGTTGTTCTGCTGACAGGATACGGCTGCTTCAGATGTGTCCAGTTCCTTCTCCTTGGCAACTTTTATTAAGCACTTTGATATGGCTATTCAGATCAAACAAATAGATTCTACTCAGACTGTTTATTAGCGTGGATCTGCAACAATCAGAATTAACTTATGTATAAAATTCTCAATAGTTTAAATATAATTCAGTACACACAAGTCTAAAGAACTCTAAACACTCTAAACAATTCAATATATAATAATATATAATAATATGTAGTTAACTCAGTTCAATATTCTTTCTATTCAGATTCAATATTAAAGTACTCAGTAGTTCTGTAGTCTATGAATAGCAATTCTTAAAATTCTGTCTGGATACAGATTAGTGCTTTTCAAATCCTGCCAAATGCAGTGGGAGCACAGTACTTAACACAGAGAGAGTGTGAGAGAGTGAGAGAGAGTTAGAGCAAACAAATTCAGAGGGAGTGTGAGGTGCAATCCAAACAGTGTGACCAAAATAGTGTCTTCAGAAATCATGTGCAGTTCAGTGCAGTTCAGTTCAATCCAGTTCAGTTCAGTTCAGTTCAGTTCTCAAAAATAGTTTATCTGAAAATAGTTTCTCTGAAAAATCCACTCTCAAATTGTGTATCCAAATAGTAGAATGTCACCGAAATTAGATAGAGTGGTATAGATGTAGAGGGAGAGAAAGATAGAAACTCCAAAAATTAGACAGAGCAGTATTAAGGACAGAAAGAGAGGAAAACCCAAACAAGAGGCAGAGCGGTATAGACTAGAGGGATAGAAAGATGGAACGTGTATAGAGGTGCAACTGGAACCAGCGGCAGCAGCACACCTGTAAGACAAGAAGAAAAAATTCATAAGACGAGGTTGTCGAGTAAAATAATTGAAATTAACAAACCAGTACCTGTAACACTTGTTCATAGATGCACGGCTAAAAACAATGTTCTCCTTAGTTCCTGAAAAGTGGACATTTTGGAGATACGTTTTCACCCAACAACAGTGAAGAAGGAAACTGTATGATTAGATGCCTGTCAGCTTACATACAGTTTGGGTTAATGCTGTACTGATGTTTGAAAAGGTTTACAATGTCAACTGTGCAATGAACAGACACAGCCTACTGTAGTGTATAGACCTGTCAGAAACAAATCAGAAAAAGTAAATATGCACCTCTGTCATGTATCTCTATAGCCCTACAGCCTATTTACAGTAATTAGGCAAGGTTTACAATTAGGAGTGAGCGTAGTCGGACAAACCAACTACAGCATCCACTGTGGACAATGGGCTCTTTATATGATTGTCACATTACTCTAAAATTGTATAAGGAAACTGTGGATAATTTCGTAAAATATTGTGTTATGTTCCATTGACCTTATTTTGACATACTGATACTACATACTTTGATACTACAGGTGCTGAAATCCCTATTTTCTAAGAATTTGTTTTGGTACTTTGCTTTGGTACTGTAAAAAGTGTGAACTTACTGTTGAGGGTAGCTCAGGACCAATCGACGATCACTGTGAGAGTGAGAAAGAGAGAGATGGGTTAGACAAAAGCAGCTGATCAGAGCAAATTGCCACAGCAACATCACAGCAGGAACACATCCCACATTAACAGTTAGACATACAGTATATACTCTCCCCACTCCTCACCAGTACAATATCAAAGGGCTTCATAGCAGCCACATTATGAAACAAATTAAATCAACAGCGGCACTGGTTTGACCTTTGACCCTCTGTGTGAACGGGGAAAAATGCCCACAAAATCTGAGTAAGGGAAATGGGAGAAACCTTGGGAAGGCTACACAAAGCAGGATGTGAGAGAGTGGGCAGACTGAAATCAACAGAAAAAAACAAAACTTGTGAATCACAACATGAGTGGCAACCTAAAATGAACTCACCTTGAGGCTGTGAAATCTGTAAACAAAGGAGGAGCAAAAAAACAACAACAACTCAAAAACTTAATCAATTCAGAAAAAGTATAACTGTCATTGTAAAAACCACCATAAAAACACATAATGACATATCAAAATACTACATTAGAATATACTATTCTACTACTACTATTGCAGTGAGACTATAGGTGCTGAAATCCCTATTTATTCTAAGGATATATTTGGGTACTGCACTGTAACCAGTAGTATTTAATGTTGAAGGTAAAACACAGAGAATGTTGCTGTTCACTTGATTGGAGCTACTTTAAAACACACGGCATACTCACTGACAGAGCAGGAGTCTCAGCAAGGGCAATCTGTAAATACAGGGCAAATACAAGAGCAATGAGACATTTACACACACCCCAGAGCTGTCAGACCACAAATACAGGCTAGTCTTCTCTTAAGTTTAACTAGTGTCAAATATCTTTATCTGTATCATCTCACTGACAATGAAAAAACACCACCCGGTTTATCTAACATTCTTTTGGCTAGGTTACTATGTTGTAGCTTTAATTGGCTATTTTTAAGTGTGTTTTTTCAAACTAATGCAATTTCTAGCTATGACCGATAAGATAGCCACATTAACGTTAGCCCGGTTAGCTAGTGAAATGGTCAACCTTGGTGGTCGACTGGAAATAACTTGTCAACAATGCTAACTGACATTATTAACGTTACATAAAGAGTAACGTCAGTCTCTTGCTAGCTAAGCAGGCTAACGTTAGCACTGGGCAGTTGACGTTTTCAAAGCAGTCTTCAGCGCTACCAACGTAATATTAATGTCTGAAAGCTGTCGCTTGTCTCAGTTAGCATGTAATGTTAAATCTAATGGCATTTTAAAAATAGAAACAATCTCTCAGCCTACACTGGACCAACATAGCGATAAAAATGACCGTTAAGTTGTCCGATAAAGCGACGTTGCACTCACCTTCTCATACCAAACCGCAACTGGTGTTTTTCTAACCGCAATAGAACTTTTAGACGATGGTGCGTTCAGGTGCACTGGGAAATGGGAAACTTCCAGCTTGTCAAAGCCACTCGATGCACACAGACGCTACGTGTGTTAAGATCATCAGAATATCAATGAATACAACTTCCGGTTTGGGCTTTCAGCCTTCAAAATAAAAGCCCCGAAGTTTAAACATTAAAATATAGGTTTAAACAGATTTATTTTTATTTATTCATCAAATCCAATAAGGGACGACTCATATTAATGGTTTATGCCATATCAATGTTTAAAACATACATACATGTGTAATATGTGAATGAACTGTTCAAATGTGTGGGAATTATTACAGTTGAAAGAAAGAATGTTGAAGGAGTTGAACTATAGTTAAATTAAGTGGAAAAAGTTGAATTGGAGCACTAATGTTGAACAAATGTCCCTAACACAAAAACTTCAAATAGGCTGAAGACAGCTGAATTTCATTACAAAAAGTTTAAATGTCTGTACATTTTGAGTATTTCTATCTGGTGTTTGAAGTAGTAGCTGAAGTTATAGTTGTAGTACTATCAGTAGAAAGAGTAAAAGAGTGAAAGTGTTTGAAGTAGTAGCTGAAGTTATAGTTGTAGTACTGTCAGTAGAAAGAGTAAAAGAGTGAAAGTGTTTGAAATAGTAGCTGAAGTTATAGTTGTAGTAGCTGAAGTTATAGTTGTAGTAGTATCAGTAGAAAGTGTGAAAGTGTTTGAAGTAGTAGCTGAACTTATAGTTGTAGCAGTATCTGCAGAAAGAGTAAAAGTGTGAAAGTGTTTGAAGTAGTAGCTGAAGTTATAGTTGTAGCAGTAACTGTAGAAAGAGTAAAAGTGTGAAAGTGTTTGAAGTAGTAGCTGAAGTTATAGTTGTAGTAGCTGAAGTTATAGTTGTAGTACTATCAGTAGAAAGAGTAAAAGAGTGAAAGTGTTTGAAGTAGTAGCTGAATTTATAGTTGTAGTAGTATCAGTAGAAAGAGTAAAAGAGTGAAAGTGTTTGAAGTAGTAGCTGAACTTATACTTGTAGTACTATCTGTAGAAAGAGTAAAAGAGTGAAAGCCAGCGTAAGTCTATAAAACAGCTAGAGTGGAGTAGAGAAACTGCTGAAACTGTAGTAGCTGCAGTAGTAGGAGTAGTACTACAGCACTAGAAGTTTCACTGTTTGAAGCAGTTTTTTAACTGTGTAACTGAACAGTAGTAGCAACGCTACTAGTATTAGAAGTACTAGTAGTAGTATTAGCAGTATTAAAAGTAATAGTAGTAGCATTAGTAGTAGTAGCAGTATTAGTAGTAGTAGTAGTAGTAGCAGTATTAGAAGTAGTAGTATTAGCAGTATTAGAAGTAGTAGTAGTAGTAGCAGTGGTAGTAGTAGTAGTAGTAGTAGTAGTATTAGTAGTAGTAGTAGCAGTACTAGTAGTATTAGAAGTAGAAGCATTAGCAGTAGCAGTATTAACAGAGAGAGAGAGAGTGGGTTTGGCCCCAGCGTGTGTATGAAAATGGAGAAGTGCAGAGAGCAGGACAGCTGCATTAGAGCTGCAGCAGAGGCGCAAGTGGAGCTCAAACGTTCATAATTCAAAAACTACAAATCCCATCACTTAGATATTTACATTGTGAGAGAGAGAAGAAGTGTGTGAACAGTTTGATATATAATATATGTATGTAGCCTCTAAATTGTGGGAACTACTATAGTTTAAATACTGAATATGCAGAAAGAAAAAGCTGTTTAAAGTAGGCAAAATGAATGTTAAGCACAAGTGTTGAACAGATGTCAGTAGCTCAAAAACTGCAAGTGCTATCACTTAGATATTTACATTGCTAGAGTGGGGATGACATGACGCACTCTAGCGAGCTGAACATTCCGCCATTCATTTCTATGGGGAAAAAAAATCGCGTTTAAACGTAAATTAAAACGTAAAAATACAAGCGCTCGATTCCCGAACATGCTGTTTTAAAGTTTGAACCGCGTCGATAGCTCAAACGGTTCAAGAGGAGTAGCAGTCCAAAAAAGTGTCCGGAAGAATAATAATAAGTTGAAGTATAATAATAAGTAAGCAGAATAACAATAGTTTGCTTGCTGAAGCAAGCACACTAAAAATGTGGTGCTGCAAGACCACCCTGTGCCTTTGGTTTTTGAAGAGTTGTGAGTTTGATTCTTGGTGTTTTATTTTTCCAGTAGAATTTTGTTATGATAGAATCAAGTGATTTAAACCAAGACAGTGAGGGTTGAGATGGAATCATAGAGAGGAGATAATTAACTTTAGGAAGTACTGACATTTTTATTGTTGCAATTCGGCCTAATATGGAGAGTGGGAGGTTCATCCAGCGAAGAAGTTTGTCCGTTATTGTTTTGAGAAGTGGTGTGTAGTTGAGGTTGAGCAGCTCTGACAGCCTGGGGTAAATATCAATACCGAGATACGTAATGTGACTGGTGCATAATGGAATAGGTGGAGTATGAGCTGCCACATCCCAGCTGTTTCTGTGCAATGGAAGGATAGAGGATTTTTGCCAGTTTATAGAGTAGTTAGAGATTCTGGAAAATGAGTCTATGAGTTTTATTGTTTCTGGCAGGGATGAGTGAGGGTTTTCTAAGAAGAGTAAAATATCATCAGCATTAGGGTTGCAAAATTCCGGGAATTTTCAAAGTTGGAAACTTTCCATGGGAATTAACGGGAATTTATGGGAATTAACGGGAATTTATGGGAATAAACGGGAATAAACCAGGAATTTACAAAATTGAAGGTATGCTCTTAATAGGGAACTTAAATATAGTTGGGGAAAATATATTTTAGCATAATCCTGACTAAAACAACCAGATATCATGCAAGTACAGTTGAATATCTATGCTATTCCTCAATCACATGCACACATAGCACACTGCTTACTGCAGGGCTATTGAGACCACGCCCCCTACATGCACTGTGCATTCCTGTGCATTTTTATTAATTTTTGAATGGGTTGGGTCAATATTTAATAATTAACTCAACATTCATGTTTTTGTTCTTCAATGAAAGAATTGATTGTTCAATAAAATATTTAACACTTGATAAAGTTCTACTTACAAATAAATCTGTTTTAATTGTATTATTTTGGATGGATGTCTGCTTATAACAAAACAAATATTTATGCTTGGATATGATACCTTTCCATTAAATTACCCTCAATTCCCAGTTAATTCCATAAATTCCCATTAATTCCCATTAATTCCCATAAATTCCCATAAATTCCCATAATTCCCATGGAAAGTTTCCAATTTGGAATATTTCCAAAATTCCCCAGCTTAACTTCCCATGGAAATTAACCGGAAACTTTCTGGAAATTTACTGGAAATTTTCCACCCCTTTGCAACCCTAATCAGCATAAAGACTGATTTTATGGTGTGCATTTGGAGTTTGGATTCCTTTGATGTTATTGTTCTGGCGAATAGCTGCAGCTAATGGTTCAATGAAAATAGTAAATAAGAGGGGAGAGAGTGGGCATCCTTGCCTTGTCCCCCTGTGCAGTGTGAAAGGTGGTGATGTTAGTCCATTGGTGATTACTGTGGCTGAAGGTGTAGTGTATAAGATTTTTATCCAGTTAATAAATGACTCCCCAAAGCCAAATTTTTGCATTGTGGCAATAAGAAATGACCAGTTAACCCTGTCAAAAGCTTTTTCTGCATCAAGTGTGGCAATGATAGTTTGTGCTTGTTGTTGGGATGAATAGTCTATTATGTTAAAGAGTCTACGCGTGTTATTGGATGATTGTCTGCCTTTAATGAAACCGGTTTGATCTTGGTGAATTATGGATGCGATAACTTTTTCCATTCTGTGGGCGAGTGCTTTAGCAATGATTTTGATGTCAACATTAATCAGAGAAATTGGACGGTAGCTTGATGGTAATGACGGATCTTTATTGGGTTTAAGAAGTAGTGATATTGTAGCTGTGTTCATGGTTTTTGGTAGCTTTGAGTTCTGTTTTATTTCAGATATGAGTCTATTGAAAAGCGGGGCAAAAATAGTCCAAAAGTGTTTGTAGAACTCAGCAGGGAAGCCATCAGGTCCGGGTGATTTATTATTGGGCATGAGTTTGAGGGCATTGGTTAATTCTTGTGTTGAAATTGGTGATTCATATGTAATGATTTGGTCAGGAGAAAGCTGTGGAAGATTAATGTTGTTGAGAAAGGATTTGATATCATCTTGGGTTGGATTTATTTCTGGTAAGTATAATTTAGCGTAGAAATCTCTGAAAATTTGATTTATCTCTTCTGGTGACTGTGTTAGCTTCCCTGCTGAGTCCCTGATGGTGGAGATTGTTGTTTTTTCCTTATTTTGTTTGATTAGATTAGCCAAATATTTTCCAGATTTATTACTGTGGTGATATTGTTCTTGTCTGAGTCTGTGTATTAGGAATTGAGTTTTCTTATTTAGGCTTTCGTTCAATTGGAACTTATATTTTCTTAATTCATTCTGTGATTCTCTCTCTGTTGGGTTATTTGGGTTATTTGCATTGATGTCTTCAAGTTGTTTGATCTTTTGTTCCAGTTTGGCTTCCTGTTGTTGTTCTGTCTTTTTTTTGTAGGTGGAGAATGAAATGATGATACCTCTTAGAACTGCTTTACCTGTTTCCCAAAGAATAGACGGAGATAACTCTGGGGAGTCATTTATTTCAAGGAAGGATGCCCACTTTTTAATAAGACTGTCAAATTCTGGGTCATTGAGGAGGGATGTGTTGAAGCGCCACCTGGTGTTGGGTTTATGCGGACGGATTGTATTCCATGTGAATGATACCGGGGCATGGTCACTGATTAGTATGGGGTGAATCGTTGAATCTGAGATATTTGATATAAGTGAATTACTGGTAAGGAAGAAGTCAATACGTGAGAATGATTTATGAACTGGTGAGAAGAATGAATATTGTCTTGTGGAAGGGTGTTGCAAACGCCAACTATCGCCAAGACCAACATCACTCATGAACTGTTTTATTGCTTCTGAGGACTGCGAGGTGCGTTTGTTTGAGGTGTTACTTCTATCTATTGAAGGGTTGATGACTGTGTTGAAATCGCCTCCTATTATGATTGGGCCGTTACAGTTGGAGGAGATTGTGGAGAATAAATTAATGAAAAAAGATGGGTCATCAGTATTTGGGCCGTAAACATTGCCAATTGTGACCGGACTATTGTTGATTGAGATGTTAATGATGATATAACGTCCCTCTTGGTCTGTAATGGTGGAATTGTGGGTAAATGAGATTTTATTGCTTATTAAAATAGCAACCCCTCTTTGTTTTTTATTGTAATTAGAAGAAAATACCTGGTTGAATTGTAGTGACTTTAATGTGTTGTGATCTGATTGGGAGAGATGAGTTTCTTGTAATAAACATATATCTGCTTGTAATTTTGTTAGGTGATTAAATATTTGTATCTTTTTTGCCTGAGAACCGATCCCCCGGATGTTCCATGTTACCAGTTTCAAAGCTGACATTTAAGAAAGACTACAGTCAGTGAGTCTGATATCAATACTGATGTGTGCATGTGTGTGTGTGTGTGTGCATGTGTGTATGTGTGCGCATGTGTGTATAAAACATACAAAACATAAATCAGAACAATAAATACATTAAAGATAAGACGAACAGAGAAACATAGACATTTTACCAAGTGCAAAAGTGACCTATTGAAACCTAAGTGCATTCTAATTAGTATAAGATAAGTGCAGGATTGAGACATACAGGCTAGAATAGCCAGGGGGTTGTGTTTAGGTCACGGAACAGTTTGCCATCAATGTATAGTTTGTCGACTGAGATGATTGCTCTTTTACCTGTTTTAATGGCTTCTTTCCTGATGGGGAGTAGTGTTCTGCGCCTGTCCATGATTTCTCTGGGGAATTGATCATTCAGTCCATAGTCCGTGCCTTTCAAATTTCTGCCGCGACGTTGTACCAGTTGTTTTTGTTTAAAGTGTTCGAATTTGGCTACAATGGGGCGTGGGCGTTTGTTTGTGGGGTTTTTTGCTCCAATGCGGTGAACTTCTTGACTGTGTGCTCAGTAATCTGTGATGCTCCTGCGAGAGCCTTTATTAAGGGTATTAAGTCACACAATGGATACAGTGGCTGTGATAAATGTGTACAGTCAGGCATTTACATTAATAATCGCATGACATTCCCAGAAGTTAATGCTAGAGCAAGAACTGATGTATCTTTTTCAAATGCAGAGGATGAAGACCACCACGTAAAACATTCCCCATTTTGTGAAACATCTGTTCCTATGGTCAGTGGATTTCCACATGACTATATGCATCTAGTGTGCTTAGGTGTTGTGCGTCGTCTGCTTGATTTGTGGATGGGCACTTGCGGCAAGTTGCATTCCCGTATTTCATCCAGGCAAGTCTCTTTCATTTCAGGCAAATTGCTTGCTCTCAGAAGTTACATACCCTCAGAATTTGCTAGAAGGCCAAGGGCCCTTGATGAAAGGTTACGATGGAAGGCAACAGAACTTAGGCAGTTCTTACTTTACACTGGTCCAGTAGTTTTGAGGGATGTGCTGACTACTGAGGTATATCAAAATTTTATGCTGTTGTCTGTGAGTATATACATTTTGGCAAGTCCAACATATTGTTTGCTGTTAAATGACTTTGCAAACACACTACTTAGATCATTTGTTAAGCATTTTGGGGAACTCTATGGTCAGGGGTTTTTAGTTTACAACATACATGGTTTGACTCATCTCAGTGATGATGTGAAGGTGCATGGCCACTTAGATTTAATATCAGGATTTCCTTTTGAAAACTACTTCAAAAACATCAAAGGAATGGTTAGAAAACCTAGCTCACCACTGCAGCAAGTTATACACAGAATTTCAGAACTTGATTCAACAAGTTTAAAAGATGAGGACACTTTGAAAACCCACAAAAAATTGAAAATGCTGCACTCAGATGGACCTGTTCCACAAGGCTTTACAGGAACGGCCTCCCAGTTTAAAGAACTGGCAATAGATGAGTTTGTCATCAACTCATCAGAGAGAGACAGATGTATCAAGATGAACAATAAGATACTCTTGGTTCAGAATATAATTGTCTTTGAGGGTGAGGAATACATTGTCTGCAAAGAATATAGACTCATTGCAAAGTTTTTTGACTATCCCATGGACTCCACAGATTTGGGAATTTGTTTTGTGTCAGATCTGTCACCAAGTCTGATGTGTTTCAAGTTAGATACCAATGTGCAGAAGTGTGTCCGGTTACCTTTGGAGGTTGGTTTTGTTGTTCTTCCACTTCTTCATGCAGACCCATCTTAAATTGCAGTCTTAACATATCTACATATCAACATATCTTAACATATAGCACTGTGGGTTGCAGATGAAATCTGTCAATGGCCAGCTCACTACAAACCCGACGAATTAGTAAAGGCCATACGAAATGAGGAGCAGCCTGGACACATGTGGGATGCATTTAGTGTCCGAATTTTATATACAGCTGGTATGCACATCATATATATTTACCGTTAGGATTCACTGATTTGAAAAATCATAATCTAATGATATTTCTCTTGTTTTTACAGCAAACTACAAAACTGCTCGTCTAAAACTTCCTCAAGTGGAAACCCACACTGATCTTCAAACAGCAGAGGAAGAAGACGAAGATGACATCCCAAAGAAAAAGCGAATAAGGCAGTAAGTATTAAAGTGCCATTACTACTATAGGCCAAATCAGAATTTTTGTAAACAAACAGATTGGCTATACTTCCGGATGGATAACTCGCACCTGTCAGCAGTGGAAATCGTTCGTTTTAAGCAGCGGTAAATATGAGTCAACTAAACAAAACATTAGCAATTATGCTGAAATCGGGTTGTGTTTGGGGCTGTAATGCCAAATATATCTTGGTACATAATGGATTAGGTTTAGGCTTTTCCGTTTTAAAGCAACCTAACGGAATCGGTGGATACAGATAATAGTTTACAGGCTGTCTGCAGCTACAGAGCTGGGGACAGGCTGGCAGCAACCACTCATGACCGGGTTTTGCGGCAGGCAATTTCTTACAGGTCAGTAATAAAAATTATAAACATCGCTGTTGGGTAACATAACGAGCGAGCTTGCTAGAGTGACAGTAACACAGTCTCTCGGTTTTACTAGTCTCGTTTGGGTCTAGCACAGCAGTAGCTCCGTTGTGGCACTGCCAGTCCCAAGGCATTCCATTAAAAACCGTTCAGGTAAAATCTTTCACTTCATGTAGGCAAGGTTTCCTGACAGAAATTTTGCCAACATGATAAGCTTTCTGAAATCCTTGAGCCCTTTTCTTTTACACAAGGAAAACATATTGTCAAAGTGCCACAAATTTTTTATCCGCACGGTTTTTAATGGGCTGCGGTTCTAGCACAGCACAAGTAGCACAACACACGCAGTGGTTTGTGAGCTGGCTTTGCTATCATACCCTGCTTTACAGTCAAGATGCTTTACAATTGAGTCTGAAAGTAAATAACGAACAGTCCACAGTTTCTACTATAAAGCAAAACACTAAAGAATGACTGGTTCACTTGAATTTGAACGTCTGCTCATTGAATCACACTAACATAGCCTACTTTGTGTCACTGGCTGTCACTGTTTGGCTATATAACATAATATAAAATAAAAACAGAAAGTTATGGTTAATTTGTATAAGACAGTGGCCAAAACAGAACTTTTAAGCATTTCTAAACATTTTGGTAAAATATAGTAGTTTGTGGACACATGCTTAAATAGGCTATATATTTAGGTTATGTTAGGTTATACACTAACAAATATCAACAGCAATGACATCAGGAACGTCTCGTTTTCGGTGGACAGCCAGAACTACATAATGTCTGTGTGTTTCTAATCACAAGAACTTAAAAAGGGATCTTACTTTGGTTAAATAACACAAAAAATACTGTAGCGCCGATGCAGCACCACCGACGTTATCCACTTGGAAGTAAGTTCTCTGTTGTTGTGATGTCACGCTGATATGGCCTATTGTTGTAGATGTTAAATGTTATGGAAAAATCTAATGTCAACATATGTGAATTTGTTCAGATTCTCAAATCTAATCTACAAGCTCTCAGCAATTGAGACTAATATACCTTAACAGAGAAGTGGATTTTTTTCATAACTTAAGTATTTGAACAAATATGTTAAAAATACTATTCAAAAAAGATGCACAGGGAGCTGTAAACTTCTACTGCAATACATCACATACATCACTTTTTGCAGGTTTGGCACAACATTGTGCTCTGCACAGTGAATGACTGCAGTCATCCAGAAGGAGGCAATGATGGCATGTTTTTTAATTCATTATTTCTGAAACAGGCTCACTGCTGGATCACAGCCAAATGACTCCTAATAATAATTCCTGACTAACAGAATAATGCCAATTGTCAAAAGTCTGTTGTCTTTCACAAATTAATGTGTGTCTCCCTTGGGTGTTTATAGCAACTGATGTGTTTTAAGGCTGACGCACTGTAGCTAAGTATTTTACACATGCCTAGTTCACGGTTATGGCATACGTACCACCCCGCCCCCTTCCCTATCAATGTTTTCATCTGCAGGTAACATTAGCTGTCTAGCTCACCAGACAGTGTGAAACATGTCGCTTTCAAAATATAAAAAAGCATTTATGTTATCCCGGCGCGGCACTAACGTTAGGCTTCTGTTAGTTTACCTGTCAACACATTCATGCAGTTTGCTGACTTGGTCTGCTCTCACAATGATACGCGTTTTCACTAATTAAGCAGCACCATGTTACTAAATGAATAAATGACCATCTCATGTGAGTTATTACTTACCTTTATCCTGAGCTGTCCTTTCTTCTCAGGCCTTTTTTCAACTTAAGCTTGTGCGGACCGGAGGTGACAGTTTCATTTTGATAAGCCTGTGAAAGTGAAACTAAACTGATAGGACTGACTTATGGCTTTTTGCGGCCTTTAGGTACCTTGGGCTCTACACAACGTGCGTAGTTCCCTCGTACCACCGACTACAAGCATTATTCCATTTTTCTGCCTCAGACTCTGACCATGATCACGTTGGGGCGCTGCTAAAGGAGACTGAGTCTGATCTCGGATTTTTTTTTGTTCAGTGCATTGACATACCCGCAAATGCTTAGACTGGGTGGGGGCTTGTAATATGCTGAGGGAAACCCTGGAGACAGGCCTTAAATACAAGAGGAACTAATCAAGGAACAGGGCACAGATGGGCAGATGAGGGCAGGAACACAAAACTGGGTTGACAAGGCCTATGGGAAACAGATGGACAAGCAGGAGACAGCAGGGCAGGAAATGCGGGACCTGGGAAGGCCTGGGACACAAGGGAGAAACAGGCGGAGCAAGGGGCAGGGAGAGCAGAAATAGAGAGAGTTGATAAAACAGAACTAGACAGACAGAGACCATGACAACCTTTGTAATCTTTGAAATTGAAATCAATTCTGCTTTCATTTTCTGTGTCCCCTCCCCCCCACAAGACCAAACACTCAATTTGAGAGTGACAGTGATGACGAAGTTACTGTCAAACAAACAAGGACATTGCCTCCAGCCCCAAAGATAAAAGGGCCAGGCTTTGATATACAGTCTGCAATAAAGAGACAGGCTCTAAGCCCTCACAAGCAGATGACAAGGCCTGAACCCCGACGGTCTGTGACAAGCCTGGAACCCTGATGGTCTGCGACAAGCCTGGAACCCTGACAGTCTGCGACAAGCCCTGGACCCCGATGGTCTGCGACAAGTCCTGAACCCCGACGGTCTGTGACTAAAGCCCAGAACCCCGATGGTCTGCGACAAGTCCTGAACCCCGACGGTCTGTGACTAAAGCCCAGAACCCCGATGGTCTGCGACAAGTCCTGAACCTCAACCACGTGATGAAAGCCGAAGACAGTCAGGAACAACTACTTCAAGTGGTCTTGCTCGTAAGTGATTTATAAAAAATTTTATTGTTTGTCTGTAAATTACATATATAGGTATATATGTATATATATATTCACAGTATACTGTATATCCATGGCAGAAATATAACTACCCAGAAAAAATTACATTTTATTTTGAATACCACATATTTGATGTGTCACGGGTACAACTCAAAATTTAAGGTTTTTACAAAAACTTCCTGCCTTACACTGAAAAAAATGCAAAAATCTATGAAAATATCTTTCACTTCATCCTTTGAGATTTGTTTTTGTCTCTCTGGGTCAACAAAACAAAGTTATTGTATTTTAATATGACAATATTTTGTTACCCTGAATGACACATATCACTACGGCCCACAAATATTGATTCAGTGTGATTCCTTCAGCAATAACAATAATGATCCTATGAACTATTATTAGTAGCAGCAATTTTTCTTTTAGCTATTTTTTAAGTTATAAAACTGTGTAAACAAGACTAGGTCAAATCCTAGTATATGGCTGGACCGTGTATGGGTGTGCCACGTGCCACAGCCGACCAATGGTGTAACTAACTCCGCTGTAGACTGTTCATACAGAATAATAGTCCATACATCCATACTGATCTCCATTCCAATGCGTCCCGTCTCCTCTCTACGCCGCTGCCGTCTCCACTGTGGCCACGGCCCGCATTGATCCTCCCGATCCAAGTGCCAGTCGCTCTGGTACACATCGGTGCCGAAAACGCTGTTCGCCGGACACCCGGTGATGTATCGGTGGACCCCCGCCAAAATCTCGGCCGGCTTACCGGGAACAAATCGGTGCCCAGCTATTGGCACTGGCAGAACGGAGGGCTTCAGGTGGCAATGAAATGTTCAGCATTGAACATTTCAAACAAAGCATTAATTAAAAAACATTCCATAAACATTGTGCAAAAAACTGTAGTTTTGCTTAAAATCATCACGAAACAGTGGATATCTTTCTCAAAGTAATATCATGACATTACATCACATCAGGCATTTGAAAGAAAATGCATAAAAAATAATTCCACCAACATCAAAACAACATTTCTGTATTCTGAACATCAGGATATTAACCAAGTCCATTGTCTGAACATCAAATGGAACTCATCAACGTTCTCAAACTGAACTCATCATTCAATAACATCTTTAAAACATGAATTTCTTTTTAGATTGCTTGTGTATGTCGTTTTCTTGTGTAGGCCTATGTAGTATTCTGTAGCCTAACTGGTGTGTAACTTGGAATTTGGACTAATAAAGCTCTGTAAACTTTTCCCAGTCAGAGTTGCAGAGTTTTGAATTCTTCAAGTAGTATGTGATGTCCTTAACTTGGGGCCGCGCAAATGAATTGTGTCATTGTATGGATCGGTGGATGATCATGATTGACATCCTTCTTTCTTCTCTGATAGCTAAAAACTTAATTACATTTAATATTTATGACACTGGCAGAGAATAGGATTTGCATCCATTAAATATTATTAGTAGTCTATTAATAGTAGGCTAGACAATGATAACTCTTAATCAAAGTTTAAAAGTTAAATCAACTCCCTCTCCCTTTGTCTCTCAAACATGTTTTGTTACTATTTCATTGCTAATGTTAATAATAATCACTTTACTATAATTTGAACCTGTGGCAACACTTTACGTTTCATGAAGTTGCATTATTACACAATTATTACATGATAGTTAATGTTGTTATTATGCATTGTTACACTGTAATTTCTATTCAATGCAGATGCACAAATGCAATTTCAAGATACCTACACAAAATAGCTACATAAAATGCCCATCAAACTACTTCAATTCAAACTTGTAGTCTCAATTTTTCATAAAGTACCTCAAATGTGAACCAACAATTAACTAATATAATTCAAAATCCATTTTTAATCCATAGTTGTGTGTGTGTGTGAGAAAACAATACCTTACCTCTTCTGGCCAGTCTTTCCTCCCTAGCAACTGGATCTGCGTTGATCTTTTGTCCTTAAAATGCCATAAAATAGTTTAAAATGATAATATTCAGTCTTCATACAACAAGTAAATATGAATTGCATGATTAAATGTTGTAAACTAGTGAAAACATGGGATAACAAAGCTACTGTCAGTCAGCATAATGACATTGTGGTATAACATGAAACTTTTGTTGTGCTGAAGGACAAAAGTGTGATACTGAAGGACGGATTTCATACATAAACATATTTAACAGGCAGTTCCTTGGCCACCTATATAAAGTAATGACCTTGACCTATAAAGATTATCCTTACTTTTCATATTTAATATAGCTTTTTTATAAAATAATAACATTAAAATTATGTTTTCTGTGTTGTATTGAAGGATATGCGTTTTTGTTACAAAGGTTACTAGAGGGTGAAAAGGTGAAATCATCAAATATTTCAGAGAGATTTACTCACCTCATCACATTGATAGAGGGTCTTCAATGGTGATGTCACACACTGTCACATAATTACCATCATGTGATATGCTATCAAATGGCTTTTACCTTTGTTATACTGAATGACATTGATGAAGCGCAAAAGTCTGGACAAAAGTTATTCAAGTTTTTAAATATTTTTTAGATACAGTATGTCGCCCATTATTCTATATATTGTTGCAAAGACTAACACAACTAGAAGGGTACTCAGAGAGCGCAGACCTCCGGCAAGGCCAATAGTCCAGTCTGCTATGATATGCAAATTTCGTGAGTCGGATCCGCTCCGCTCCAAAATTTAATGGGTTCTTCCTTGGCCCATGCTACACCCTTCCACGAAGTTTCATGAAAGTCGGCCCAGAAGTTTTTCCGTAATCCTGCTGACAAACAAACAAACAAACAAACAAACGGCACCGAAAACATAACCTCCTTGGTGAAGGTAATTATGCCATGGGTGTTCATTTATATTTTTAGGATGAATTTCTACATTTTAAAAACACTTTTGTAATTACAATTTTAACCCGGACACTTACACTGAAGGACATTTGGACACTTTAGAGCTCAATAACTCCCTTAATTTAATAGTTTGGAACACAAATATTTCTGGGTCAAAAGAAGGGTAAGAGTTGAGTGATTTAATATTATATTTATACATATTTACCTTCTTATGTTAAATGAATGGCCCTCGGACACCAAATTTACACGTCTCGTTTTTGACCCATACATATGTATATGTATAAATAATAATTTTTAATCTGGGACATCCCTTTTAAAGCATTATTTATTATTTCATTTCAACAGTTGGAAAGAGTCATCTTGTGATGCCTTTATATATGTTGAATGTCCTTATTTTTAGCTCTTCTGCATAGACTTCTTACAAATCAAGAAATGATGATGGATCAACTTAAAGTTCTTCAGATGACCATGCAGAAAATTCAAGGCGAACCTGCTGGTGGGCAGGATCCCCTTGACAGAGATGTACTGCCGCTAAAAGATGCAACCTCCCTGCTGGCTCTGGAAAAAACGTCTCAGGGAAGAGGCAGACCTTAAAAACACACGTCACGCTACTAGTTGCTTCCACGAGAGGGCGCACTAACGTCAATATAATGTGACTGCAGAAACCAGTGAATTTGGGAACAGAGGTAAAACATTGTCCCGCTGGTACCGTATTCCACGGTAGTAGCGTTGCATAAAGCATATGGTATAGTAGGCATCGTGACGTTTTGGCACCGCGGTACACCGTTGGTACCGGTATAGCGTGCAACCCTAGCCCTTACCAACTTAAAATATTGTACTTGCCACCTAAGTTGTATGTTGTTGCACAGCAGTGATGCTATCAGGGTAACATCACTACTGTCCTAAATACCAGCTAAGGGAAAAGTGAAATAATGTCATTTTTTTAGAATTGGGTTACTATGACTAGTTATGACTGTTGATATAAGGTATGTAACCATGGCTTTTAAATGATCTTTTTCAGATTACTGCATTGAGTGTCATTGGAGGAGTTGACATTAAGGATAGCGTTTGGTGAGTTATGAAGCACAAGCTCAACTGGCGTGGCATCAATGGCAAAACAGCTTTCCACAGACTGCGACTGAAAGATGTAATTACTGGTAAGTGTTACAATGCGCTGTCATCTGTCTAATGAGTCTATTCTCCTTTTCTTGCATGTTTGACACACCGTACATACTGATGCAAGGTTCAACCAACTCAAAATATTCTTGGTAAAGTCAAGTAGAAAAAAGAAAAAGTCAAGTAAGCTATCAAGCACTTATACTACTCTGTCCTTGCAACGGTATCAAAGCCAGCAGTTAATCACTAAAAGCTTTGTCCTTGGGGAAACGAACCCGCACACAGATGTGCATCACCACACATCTGGATTCTCATCCACTGAGAGACTGAAGCACAATGCAATGGATATATAATATATATATAATTATATATATAACGCTGATGTCGGCATACAATTGTTCAACCGAGGTCAGAAAACAAGAATTTCTGCATCCGTTAAAGCTTTCTTGTGTTTAACTAAAATTCATGCAGTTTCACAGGAGGCCTCGGTCAAACACTGCGACACACTGGCAGATCTAAGAATAAACTTTTGTTGGGTTGTAAGCAAAGACGAGAGTTGCTCCTTTTTTCCACACATGGCAGATCCAGGGGGAATTTGTAGCTGGACTGTAAAATCAACGCTGCAGCATGTTGAGAGGCCCGGGTGGTAGAGTTGGGTTGGTTTCTGGTTTTGCCGGTCCGGTCCGGTGTACGAGCTTAAACCGGTTTGATTTTATGCAAACCGACATTATGAGACGTTCTGGCAAATTAAAAAGTAGCCTACATCAGCAACCTGTGCCGACGGCGTCACGGCGCTAAATCCAACTTGTATTGCATTAGTAATAAGCAATATGACAACGTGATTAACATAATATTATATTTGTTTATAAACTGACTAACGGAGCCACTAGTGTCTGACAGGCTGTGCGCAATTTAGTGCTGAGCTGAGGCCGGCAACAAGGAGATCAAATTTCAGTAGAGGTGGGTGGGGGGAAGATGCGCACAGTGTGTTTGTTTACTAGAAAGTTAATGTGTTTTTTGGGGTGACGAGACGAGACATGGCAGAGTTAGTGTCAAAGAAAACGAAAACTGTGCCAATATGGCAACATTTTGGATTCAAAGCCGACAAAAGAGGTGAGCCGAAAAACACAGACGAGGCAACGTGTAAACACTGCAGGAAAAAAGTCATGGCAAAAGGTGCTACACTCTCTTCTTCTTCTTCTTATTTAGTGTTTATTGGTGGTTGGCAAACCAGCTTAGAGGTGCATTACCGCCACTCTCATTCATGGGCTCTCATAATGTTCCACTCGGGAGCGGCTGCTGGGTCAAGTGCGACACCTAGTGGTAAAATTTGGTATACCGGTCCGGTCTGGTGTTTGGCTTAATATCAAAACGGTTTGAACATTTTTACATGGGCCCAACCCTACTGGGTGGCATCAGCGGCGGCAGCTGCAGTCCGATCTTCATAGCAGGCGTCAAGCTTGTTGCTGTTGGGCAGCTGGAGGCAAAGAGCGTCCTCGGCCACGGCCAGAATGCTCTCAAACTGCTCTCACCACTGGCGTCGGCGGACCATGGGCAGGACACAGCACGCCATGCACTTGGCCAATGCTTGGGTCCCCAGATTGGGTCCTAAGATTTTAAAAGCTGTGTAATCCATCTAAGGCTTTACATTGTTCTCTATTTTTAGGGACTGTCAGAAACAACAGGCTCACAGCGACAGCGACCGAGATGGAGTGAGAAGAGAAAGAGAGGAACGAAGACGGACTGTCCAAGAAAACCGTGAGTCAGTTACAATATCTATTTTGCAATATATGTGTAATAATTTGTAATATATAATATTGGAATACATAAGTCAAATGGAAACTGTCTGTCAATTAGGGGTAAATTTGTTTGTTTTGAATTTTGGATGAACTGTCCCTTTAACTTACTGTTCCTTACGATGGTGGTGAAGTGCAAAACACAAAAAAACAATTTGGTAACCAAATTAACAAAACCAAAATACATTGGCAGCATTTGAGAAAACAAAATTACAAAACCTACATACAGTTTCACATACTTTTTCAGGAAACAAAGTAACAAAACCCGAAACAAAGCAACATTTCAGGAAACAACTGCACAACACCTAAAACAAACCAACATTTCTGGAATTAGTTAGCTGCTATGTCTTGTCAGTCCTGCTTCTTTCAAATGTGTTTTCAGGGTTCTACGGCACATTTTAATGTTCCGATAAGTTGAAGTCATAGCGATAACATCTGCCCTTGTTTAAAATATTCCCTTATTATTTCAATCTCTGCCGCCATAGCTTTTATCTCAACTCCTGTTCAAAGTTTGTGCGTGGCTTGTCACAGGAAGTGACATTATTGTTTTAAAAAAAGAAATTCTGACCAATAACAAAAAAGAAGTACGGTCTCAACAGAGTCAACAGAGCCAATCAGCAGCCATTTAACACTCAAATGTAGTCAGCTCAGCCAATCAGAAGTTATGTAACACTCACCTGTAGTCAGCTCAGCCAATCAGCAGCCATGTAACACTATTATGTCCTCAGCTCATCCAATCAGAAGTCATATAACACTAGCCTGTAGTGAGTTCAACCAATCAGCAGCCATGTAACGCTAGCCTGTGTCCAGCTCAGCCAATCAGCATTCCTGTAAAACTACACTGTAGTCATTTCAGCCAATCAGCAGTCATGTAACACTAGCATGTAGTCAGCTCAGCCAATCATCAGTCATGTAACACTAAAATGCAGTCAACTCAGCCAATCAGAAGTCATGTAACACTAGACTGTAGTCAGCTCAGCTAATCAGCAGCCATGTAACACCTGTCTTTAGTCAGCTAATCCAATCAGCAGTCATGTTACACTAGACTGTAGTCAGCTCATGTTAACAGGTTAGAGCAGCCACACAGCCCGCGTGAGCAGCGCGTCTCAGGCGTGGCTCGGCTGCGGCTCATCCAGAGATTCGGCGTCTCGCCTATTTTTTCAGCACAAATAGACAGGGAAAATTATCTGTTGGTAGTGATATTGACATCATACCAGCAACATTACACCTTTCAATACAGTTTCAGTGTCTATATCTGTAGAATATGTCACAGACATGAAAAAAAAGAAAAAATCTGTTTCCGTCTCAAATTAAAAGCCTTCTAGCGTTTCTGTGGACAGAATCCCTTCATTTGTTAACACAAGGCTTCTATTGTTAAATATTTGCAGGAAAATTCAGTGACTTGCAGGCTAAATTAGTGGAGTACCGGCTTTTAATTGTGGAAATACGGTAGTCATAGCAGAAACCCCACGTAGGCTATAGGCAGTATTTTTCCGGTGCTCTCTCTCTCTCTCTCTCTCTCTCTCTCTCGGTGACGGTGCGTGACGGCTACCTCAGTTCAGCGAGGTAGCTGTCACGCACCGCTCACGCAGGCGGTGTGGCCTGGGCGTTAGGGTTAGGGTCTGCTGTTCCAGATGCTGGCTTCGCTGCTCCTGCTCCTGCTGCTCCTGCTGCTTCTGCTCCTGCTGCTTCTGCTCCTACTGCTTCTGCTCTTGCTACTGCTGCTCCTGCTCTTGCTGCTGTTCCTGCTCCTGCTCCTGCTCCTGCTCCTGCTCCTGCTCCTGCTCCTGCTCCTGCTGCTGCTGCTGCTGCTGCTGCTGCTCCTGCTGCTCCTGCGGCTGCTGCTGCTCCTACTCCTGCTCCTGATCCTGCTGCTGCTCCTGCTGCTCCTGCTCCTGCTCCTGCTGCGGCTGCTCCTGCTCCTGCTCCTGCTGCTCCTGCTGCTCCTGCTCCTGCTCCTGCTCCTGCTCCTGCTCCTGCTCCTGCTCCTGCTGCGGCTGCGGCTGCTGCTGCTGCTGCTCCTACTCCTGTTCCTGATCCTGATCCTGCTGCGGCTCCTGCTCCTGCTCCTGCTCCTGCTCCTGCTCCTGCTCCTGCTCCTGCTCCTGCTCCTGCTGCTCCTGCTCCTGCTCCTGCTCCTGCTCCTGCTCCTGCTCCTGCTCCTGCTGCGGCTGCGGCTGCTGCTGCTCCTACTCCTGTTCCTGATCCTGATCCTGCTGCGGCTCCTGCTCCTGCTCCTGCTCCTGCTCCTGCTCCTGCTCCTGCTCCTGCTCCTGCTCCTGCTCCTGCTCCTGCTCCTGCTTCTGCTCCTGTGTTTAGTGGCATATTTGCTCTGAATGACTGGTTAAGCAACTGGTGCCTTAACAATCACATCAGCTATGTGGAGAATTTCGACCTTTTCTGGTTACGTGGCTTATTTTTCAGATCAGACGGTCTACATCCCAGCCAGGCTGGCACTGTAATGCTATCCAGCAATATTGAAAACTGTACACGGGATTGACTCTTGTTTAACACTTCAGGGGTTAAGCTAGAGCCAATCTATGAATGAATTTTGGACTAAGGTTAGACAACCTCGCTCTGAGAGTAGGCCTAACTCTATAAATCATGAAGTTGCCATTCGACCACTACCAGCTCTACGCACCACCCTGAACATACCCTCTAGGTTTGGGCTGCTAAATGCTAGATCCTTCTCAAATAAAACCTTTATTTTCCATGACTTCATTCTCGCAAACAACTAGACTTTTTCTTGATAACAGAGACTTGGCTTAACCAAACAGACACTTTACCCTTGATTGAGACGACCCCTGTAAAATACTCCTTCTTCCATAAAGCCAGGCTTTCTGGTCGTGGTGGTGGAATAGCAGTAATACATAAAGATAGTTTTAAATGCTCTCCTGTAAACTCTTTTGGTGTTTTTAATTCATTTGAAATCCTTAATTTTGTGGTAAATAGTAAGGTCCCTTTATTATGTGTTGCAATTTATAGGCCGCCCAAGATAAACAATTTGTTCATACATGAGTTCTCAGAGCTATTATCCCTGATAATCCCCAAATATGACAATATTGTCATTCTTGGAGATTTAAACATTCACGTCTGCTGCCCTTCCCATGCGCTCGTTAATGATTTTATTAATGTTATTGAGTCTTTCAAAATGGTCCAGTCTGTCAAAGGACCCACACATAGTAAAGGACATACCCTTGACCTTGTGCTCTCTCTCTGTGTTCTCCCTACCATGTTGGAGATTTTAGATATCTGTGTATCTGACCATAAGGCCATTACTTTCAATGTGCCCCTTTCTTACCCCATCTCTAATATCTGTCACCCCGTCCACTACTCTCGCATCATTAACTCCAACACTGCCAGTAAATTTGTTGAGGTCTTTCAGACTTCTGCTCTACATTCAAAATTGGGTCCTTTGCAAAACCCTGCCGAGCTCATTGAAACTTTTAACAATACCTGCTCAGCAATTCTTGATTCGATAGCACCACTTAAAGCTGTAAAATCTCTCAAAAAATCTGCACCGTGGCTAAATGATCATACCCAGCTCATAAAGAGACTGTGTAGAAAAGCTGAGTGGAAATGGAAAGCTGACAAACTACAAATCTCATTAGATATCCTAAAAACTCACATGGCAGACTATCAGTGCGCAGTTAAGGATGCAAGATCGGAGTATTTTTCCAACATTGTTACAAGGAATAGCCATAACCCCAGGACGTTGTTCAAGGTAATAGATTCAGTCATTAATCCCTCCCCTTCCCATATTATCGAACTTTCCCAGGAAAAATGCGAAGAATTTCTTAATTACTACTTTTCTTAATTACTATTTCCTCAAACATTTCAGTTTTACTAACACATTTTGACCCTGTTACCTCTCTGACTTTAGAAAAAACTATACTTTCAATGAAATTGTCTACCTGCCAATTGGATGCTATTCCGACAAAAGTCCTAAAGGAAGTGCTTAGTACAGTTTGCCCGTACATTTTATCTATTATAAATGTTTCTTTAGCCACTGGCAGTTTCCCCTCTGTCTTTAAGCATGCCATAGTCCAGCCCTTGTTAAAGAAACCAAACCTGGACCCCTCTGTCCTTACTAATTACAGGCCCATTTCTAAATGATCATTCTTGTCCAAGGTTCTAGAAAAAGTTATGTTCTCACAGCTGACTACTTTCATGAACAATAATGGTATCTTTGTAAATTTTCAATCAGGTTTTAGAGCCCTCCATAGCACAGAGACCGCCCTTATAAAGGTCACAAATGATTTACTCCTTGCAACTGTGCAATACTGGTTCTTTTATATTTAAGCGCTGCATTTGACACTGTTGACCATTCCATCCTGTTGAATCGCTTGGAGAAATGGGTTGGCTTACAGGGAACTGCCCTGGAACTGTTGCGTTCCTACCTGGTAAATAGAACCTTCTCTGTTGTTGCTGGAGATGCCTCCTCCTCTTCAGCTCCTCTTACGTGTGGTGTTCCTCAAGGGTCTATTCTGGGACCCTTACTGTTTTCAATTTATATGCTCCCTCTGGGCCATGTCATCCGCAATCATAACATCCATTTTCACTGTTATGCGGATGATTCACAGCTGTATGTCCCGATCAAAGCCCCTATTTCTGGTAGTCTGGATTGCTTAAAGTCCTGCCTTGCTGATATAAACTCCTGGATGTCACAAAATGTTCTCCAGTTAAATACCGACAAAACTGAGATAGCCCACCACAGTCCACTAGCCTACTCAAAGATGATCTGGGCAGTTTGTCCGCTAATGTGAAACCAGTTGCCAAAAATGTAGGTGTTTTCTTTGACTCAGATCTTAGTTTTAATGAACAAGTTAAAAGAGTTGTTCAGACTCGTTTCTACCAACTCAGAAACATTTCAAAAATTAGGCCTTTTCTATCCATTGCTGATCTGGAGAAGGTCGTCCATGCATTTATCACATCTCGTCTGGACTACTGCAATGCTCTCTACACATGCTTAAACCAGAAATCCATTTCCCGCTTGCAACTAGTCCAAAATGCTGCTGCTAGGCTGCTGACCAACTCCAAGAGACATGCCCATATTACCCCTGTCCTGGCCTCTCTTCACTGGTTGCCTATTGTTTTTAGAATTGATTTTAAGATTCTATTATTAACTTTTAAGGCTCAAAAGGGTCTTGCACCTCAATATATAACTGAGCTCCTGTCTCCTTATGAGCCTGTGCGCAGCCTGAGGTCCTCAGGTGGGGCCCTCCTGGATGTCCCAAGGTCACGACTAGTGACTAAAGGTGATCGGGCTTTCGCTGTCCGAGCCTGGAATGCCCTACCTGAGGCTATCCGACGAGCTGATTCTGTATCATCTTTTAAATCACTTTTAAAAACACACTTCTTTAAAAAAGCCTTTTCTTAATCCTGTGGATGTTTCTTTAATCACCTTATCTGTGTTGCGTTATCTTTTAAATCTCTCTTGATGACATACCTGTTTATAATATTGCTTTAGATTTTTAGCCTTTCCTTTGTAAATCTTCTGTGTGCTGTGCTCTTTTAAATTGTGTTGATTCTTTTATTTTTATTGTAATGGTTTTACTTTGTTAACCCTCTGTTACTGTGCTCTTTTAAATTGTGTGGCTTCTCTTTTATTCTCATTTCATTTTATTGTAATTTGTTTTAATCTTGTAAAGCACTTTGTAACTTGTGTTAAAAAAAACTGCTCTATAAATAAAGTTTATTATTATTATTATTATGTAACACCTGACTGTAGTCAGCTCATCCAATCAGCAGTCATGTAACACTCAAATGTAGTCATCTCAGCCAGTCATCAGTCATGTAACACTCAAATGCAGTCATCTCAGCAAATCAGAAGTCATGTAACACTAGACTATAGTCAGCTCAGCCAATCAGCAGCCATGTAACACCCGTCTGTAGTCAGCTAATCCAATCAGAAGTCATGTAACACTAGACTGTGGTCAGCTCAGCCAATCAGCAGCCATGTAACACCTGTCTGCAGTCAGTTAATCCAATCAGCAGTCATGTAACACTAGACTGTAGTCAGCTCAGCCAATCAGCAGTCATGTAACAATCAAATTAAGTCAGCTCAGCCAATCAGCAGTCATGTAAAACTACACTTTAGTCAGCTCAAGCCAATCAGCAGTCATGTAACACTCAAATGTAGTCATCTCAGCCAATCAGCTGCCATGTAACACTCAAATGTAGTCAGCTCAGTCAATCAGAAGTCATGTAACACCTGCCTGTATTCAGCTCAGCCAATCTGCAGTCATGTAACACTAGCATGCAGTCATCTCAGCCAATCAGCTGCCATGTAACACTCAAATGTAGTCAGCTCAGTCAATCAGAAGTCATGTAACACTAGACTCTACTCAGCTCAGCCAATCAGCATCCATGTAACACTCAAATGTAGTAAGCTCAGCCAATCAGCAGTCATGTAACTCTAGACTGTACTCAGCTCAGCCAATCAGCATCCATGTAACACTCAAATGTAGTAAGCTCAGCCAATCAGTAGTCATGTAACACTATTATGTAGTCGACTCAGCCAATCAGCAGTCATGTAACACTCAAATGTAGTCAGTGCTCGTGGTTCCCCTGTAGCTCACTGAGTAGAGTGCGTGCCATTAGGCTCAGTCTTTCCCGCAGGTACCCGGGTTTGAATCTGGCTTGCGGTCCATTGCTGCATGTTCTCCCCTCTCTCTGTCATTATATCTGTCCAATAAAGGATAAAATGACAAAAATAAATCTTTAAAAAAAACAAAAAACAAACATTTATTCAGCTCAGCCAATCAGAAGTCATGTAACACTAGACTGGAGCCAGCTCAACCAATCAGAAGCCATGTAACACCTGTCTGTAGTCAGTTAATCCAATCAGCAGTCATGTAACACCTGCCTGTAGTCAGCTCAGCCAATCAGAAGTCATGTAACACTAGACTGTAGTCAGCTCAGCCAGTCAGAAGTCATGTAACACCTGCCTGTAGTCAGCTCAGCCAATCAGCAGTCATGTAACACTAGCATGTTGTCAGCTGAGCCAATCAGCAGTCATGTAACACCAGCATGTAGTCAACTCAGCCAATCAGCAACCATGTAACACTCAAATGTAGTCATCTCAGCCAATCAGAAGTCATGTAACACTAGCATGTAGTCAGCTCCACCAATCAGACGTCATGTAACACTAGCTTATAGACAGCTGAGCCAATCAGCAGTCATGTAACACTAGACTGTAGTCAGGTCAGCCAATCAGAAGTCATGTAACACTAGCATGTAGTCATCTCAGCCAATCAGCTGCCATGTAACACTCAAATGTAGTCAGCTCAGTCAATCAGAAGTCATGTAACACCTGCCTGTATTCAGCTCAGCCAATCAGCAGTCATGTAACACTAGCATGCAGTCAGCTGAGCCAATCAGCAGTCATGGAACACTGAAATGTAGTCAGCTCAGCCAATCAGAAGTCATGAAACACCTGCCTGTAGTCAGCTCAGCCAAACAGCAGTCATGTAACACTAGACTCTACTCAGCTCAGCCAATCAGCATCCATGTAACACTCAAATGTAGTAAGCTCAGCCAATCAGCAGTCATGTAACACTATTATGTATTCAACTCAGCCAATCAGCAGTCATGTAGCACTCAAATGTAGTCATGTCATCCAATCAGAAGTCATGTAACACTCAAATGTAGTCATCTCAGCCAATCAGCAGTCATGTAACACTAGACTGTAGTCAGCTCAACCAAGCAGAAGACATGTAACACCTGTTTGTAGTCAGCTCAACCAATCAGCAGCCATGTAACACCTGTTTGTAGTCAGCTGATCCGATCAGCAGTCATGTAACACTAGACTGTAGTCAGCTCAGCCAATCAGAAGTCATGTAACACTAGCATGTAGTCAGCTCAGCCAATCAGCAGCCATGTAACACCTGTCTGCAGTCAGTTAATCCAATCAGCAGTCATGTAACACTAGACTGTAGTCAGCTCAGTCAATCAGCTGCCATGTAACACATGCCTGTAGTCAGGTCAGCCAATCAGAAGTCATGTAACACCTGCCTGTAGTCAGCTCAGCCAATCAGCAGTCATGTAACACTAGACTGTAGTCAGCTCAGCCAATCAGCAGCCATGTAACAATCAAATGTAGTCAGCTCAGCCAATCAGCAGCCATGTAACACTCAAATGTAGTGAGCTCAGCCAATCAGAAGTCATGTAACACTAGACTGTAGTCAGCTCAGCCAGTCAGAAGTCATGTAACACTAGCATGTTGTCAGCTGAGACAATCAGCAGTCATGTAACACCAGCATGTAGTCAACTCAGCCAATCAGCAACCATGTAACACTCAAATGCAGTCATCTCAGCCAATCAGCAGTCATGTAACACTAGCATGTAGTCAGCTCCGCCAATCAGCAGTCATGTAACACTCAAATGCAGTCATCTCAGCCAATCAGCAGTCATGTAACACTCAAATTTAGTCAGCTCATCCAATCAGCAGTCATGTAACTCTAGACTGTACTCAGCTCAGCCAATCAGCATCCATGTAACACTCAAATGTAGTAAGCTCAGCCAATCAGCAGTCACGTAACACTATTATGTAGTCGACTCAGCCAATCAGCAGTCATGTAACACTCAAATGTAGTCAGTGCTCGTGGCTCCCCTGTAGCTCACCGAGTAGAGTGCGTGCCATTAGGCTCAGTCTTTGTTATTAAAGTTTTTATTTATTCATTTAAATATACACAAACAGACAGTATTATTACCTTTATCTATAAAACATCCAAAGGCCCATGGTAAATGCACATATTTAGAACAACCAAAATAAACATTCAGCAGTTATAGCAATACAACCAGATCATCACCGTGTCCCAGCAATACTATGAGCGAAAAAGCGGTCCCATGACCTCTTAAAGTTCTCACCTTCATCATTGACTCTAGCTAACATGTGTTCATATGATACTATTTCTAACATAGATTCTATCCATTTTTTAAGATCTGGAGAGGATGTACTTTTCCATAATCTGAGGATCATTCGCGCAGCCGTGACAACCCCTACATTTATCACTGCAAAGTCATATTTTGATATATTGGGCAATTCTGTTTGGTCTCCC
Organism: Centroberyx affinis; assembly: GCF_046629955.1. NCBI lineage: Eukaryota > Metazoa > Chordata > Actinopteri > Beryciformes > Berycidae > Centroberyx > Centroberyx affinis. The sequence continues at coordinate 260,700 of NW_027280132.1, forward strand.
AGGAGGCATAGTCTTGGTGATACAGGTACCGTCGAACCCAACCACTTCCCTATGTATTCTAGTACTTTTTCCCAAAATGGGTAAACAAGTTTACACTCCCAAATTGCATGTAAAAATGTACCTGTTTCCGTCTGACATTTCCAACATAAATTATTGGTTAGCAAGCCCATCCTGTGGAGCTTAGAAGGAGTAAAATAAAACCTATGTATTAACTTATACTGAGTAAATTTCCCCCTAGCCTCCTTTATATATTTCCCAGTATTCGATAGTATTTTTAACCACTCCTCATCGTTCAGATCACATCCTAGGTCCTTCTGCCAAATGATCCTCAGATTCTTACAAATATCTTTTTGTAACCTGTTAAAGGTTTTGTAAAACACAGCTGCCCTGTGTGCTATACAAGGTAATTCCAAAAATTCCATCACTGGATTATTGCCCAGAATGAATTGGCCCTTAGTAATACAGTCTCTCATTTGTAAGTACTTCCAAAAATTACCTTTACTTTCCAAATCATATTTTTGCACAAGTTCAGAAAAAGAAATAAACACTCCATCCAAGTATAGATCACTTATCTTGTATATCCCTTTTATAAGCCATTGATTCCAGTAAACAGACTTTTTCCCAATACGTATGGCAGGATTGTGCCATAGAGAGGCATATGATTGTCTTAAGTGCGACACACCACACATCCTGTGTACCTCTCTCCAGACTGCCTTAGAATGAGCCAGTACTGGGTTTGAAGAATAATCATGTCTATTAGTAGTTGAACCATGTGAAAGAACATCCGAAGGTTTGAAAGGACTTACTAGCTCCTGTTCGATTTTGATCCAGCTCAGCTCAGGGTCTGTTCCCTTCCAGTGCTTAACCAATCTAGACATTTCAAAGGATAGATTGTATAGACTTACACTGGGGAGAGCCAGACCTCCTATCTCCCTTGGTGACCACATTTTCTTTATATTGATCCTCGGTCTCTTCTTATCCCACAGAAAGTCTTTGATAATTCTATCAAATTGCTTAAACAACTGTGGCGATATATCAATAGGAAACATCATGGAGACATAATTGAATTGTGGGGCAACCACCATTTTAATCACATTAATTTTTCCCCATAGAGTAAGCTTCAATTTTTCCCACTTATCCAGGTTCATTTTTATCTTCCGGGAAGTGGTTCCATATTTGAGAGCATTACTTCATCCAAATTTGGATTTAATTGAATACCCAGGTATTTCATACCTGAAGGTATCCATTTGAAATTAAATGAAGTAACACCACTAGAGTGGCATGTATTCGATATAGGCATACCCTCCGACTTGTGCCAATTTATCTTATAACCAGATAATTTAGAATATGAGTCAATACATTCAAGCAACACCGGTAGAGAGTAGACAGGATCTGCTATCACTGCTAAAATATCGTCAGCATACATAAACAGCTTATGCTCCCTACCCCCTGCATGCACACCCTTAATTCTTACATCAGCTCTGATTGCTAAAGCCAGTGGTTCTAGAACTATCGTAAAGAGCAATGGAGAGAGAGCGCAACCCTGCCTAGTCCCCCTAGAAAGGCAGAAAAAATTTGACATCAGCCCATTTGTGAGAACCGCTGCTCTCGGGTTGGAATAGAGTACTTTCACCCAATTACAAAAGCCAGGCCCAAACCCAAATTTTGAAAGGGCTAACATAAGGAACCCCCACTCCACCCGGTCAAAAGCCTTCTCGGCGTCAAGCGAGAAGGCTGCCACCGGTACCGGATTAGAGCGATTCATATATGTAAGATGCATAAGCCTGCGCATGTTATCAACTGAGGACCTGTTTTTAATGAAACCTACTTGATCACCATTTATGATGTCTGGTAATACTTTCTCTAAACGTGATGCCAGTGTCTTTGTCAAGATCTTACAATCTACCCCAAGAAGACTTAGGGGTCTGAAATTAGATGGGTCTGAAGTATCTCTGTCCTTTTTAGGGATAAGAGAAATTAAAGCATCATTAAATGTACCAGGTAGAGAGCCTGATTCAAATGCCTCCAAATACACATCATGTAAAACGGGAGCCAGGATATCAACATATTTCTTGTAATATTCAACAGGGAAGCCATCCAAACCTGGTGACTTCCCCGTTTTCATGGATATAATAGTAGCTCTAATCCCTTCTTCCGTTATAGGAGCATCCAGCCTTCCTTTTTGCTCACTAGAGATAGTGGGCAGTTGAAGACCTGAGAAAAATTTCTCCATTTCTTCCGGGCTAGGCGTACAAGCAGACGTGTAAAGATCCTTATAAAACTTTTCAAAAACCATATTAATTTCCTTTGATGACGTTACTACCCCATTACCCCTCTTAATCATTGGAATGTTGTTAGAGTTATCCTGTTGTTTCAATTGCCTAGCTAATAATCTGCCACTTTTTTCACCCCCTTCATAAAAATTGGTTTTCAGTCTAAATAAGGCATACTCAGCTTTTTTGTTATATGTCATGCAACTGATATTTCAGATTGCAAACGGTTTGGTATAAATTATCTGAATAGTGCCTTGCCAAATCCTTCTCCAAATTACGTATCTCTGCGTCTAAACTTTTTTCTTTTTTGGCATTCTCTTTTTTCACTTTTGAAGAGTGGGTGATGATTTTCCCTCTTATAAATGCCTTAGATGCTTCCCAAACAGAAGATATTTTTTCTGTGGAGCCAATATTAATTTCAAAAAAGGATTCAAGATCCTCTGACAATGTGTCGTTAAATGACTCATTTTGCAGCAGCATAGTATTGAGCCTCCAACGGCCTCTTTTAACCTTGTCTGTAATCAAGTCAACATGCAACTCCACTGTGCCATGGTCACTGAGGGCGATGGCACCTATCTCACAGTCCACAATTGAGTCCACTAAAGTGTTAGATATCAGGAAAAAATCAATCCTTGAATGTGACTTGTGGCAGTGAGAGTAAAAGGTGTATTCTCTCTCACGTGGATTCACTAATCTCCATATATCCACTAAACTCAAGTCCTCTGCCAACATCTGGATTGCAGCTCTATCCCTGGGTGAAGATTTACCACTGGGCTTGCTCTTATCAATCATCCCATCCATTACCTGATTGAAATCACCTGCCAGTATAACTTGACCCTCCATATTTCCTACCACTCTATTAATTTCATGAAAAAAATCAGGCTCTTCCTTGTTAGGTGCATATATATTGCATAGCACAGTCCTAATTCCGTTGATCAAGGCTTCAATACAAATAAGTCGGCCTTCCTTGTCATTGTGTTGTTTCAGCATGACAAAGCTTAGATTTTTATTGACGAGAATCATCACCCCATTTCGTTTACTTGAGTAGGAGCTATGAAAAACTTTCCCTACCCAACCTTTTTTAAATTTCACTGCTTCCTCATCCCCCATTATATGAGACTCCTGAATACGTGCTATATCTGTATTTTTGGATTTCAAATATGCCAAAACCTTCCTCCGTTTAATTTGGTTCCCACATCCATTTATGTTCCACGATATTATATTAATGTACCTGTTAGCCATCATTTTCAAACCTGCAAGTACCCTGTGATTGTGACTGCAATTTACCCATGTCAGACATTTTAACAAAACAATTATCCAATAGGTTATCCAAAACATTATTAGGCCTACTCAAATATACTGTCTTAGTGCAAAAATCAAACATGAAAAAAAAAAACACAACCCCGAGCAGAGCAACACAGAACATGGTGTTGCTAAGCAATCCCCTCCCGTCCTGAACTAACTTAACTCGGTCCGTGAGGCGCGTTGACGGTTAACTAGTGGCAACACAACCATTTCGGCCCCTAACAAACCCATCATAAAAGTTACCGTACTTCCATAGATTCACACACACTTCGTCATGTTTTCAATATCAAGTCCCATGGTCCTCTATTTAACATCTTGCAGAAACTTCTCCGCCTCCGTGCTGACTCGGAATGTTTTCTTTTGTCCTTTCCATGTAAAGAAAAGCGTTGCAGGGTAGGCCAGCCTGTGCCTCACATTAAGCTCGCGCAGACGTCTCTTCACCGGGATAAACGCCTTCCTTTTCTCCGCTAGCTCTTTTGTCAGATCCTCAAAGAAGGACAGCTTACAGTCCTCCCATTCGATTCCACGTTTCTCCTTAGCCACCTGTAGCACCTTGTCTCAAGCCGATGAACGTAGGAAGCGCATCAGTATGGTCCTAGGTGGCTCATTCGGGTTAGGCATGGGGGCGAGTGAACGATGGGCGCGTTCGATTTCGAATTCGTCGCCAGTAAGACCAAGGCCCAGAGAGAGAATCCTCTCCACATACTGAATCACTTTGCCCATCTCCTCTTTGCCACCATTCTGACATTATTCCTCCGACTTCGGTTTTCGAGGTCCTCCACACGTGCCCACAGTGTTTCCAATCTCTTGTCGCACTTCTCCATGCCTTTCTCCAACTGGGCATTTACGTCCTCCATATCCGACATTCGTTGTTCTGCCTCTCCAAGCCTTACTTGTATGTTCTCCACGAGTCCTTAAGCTCTTTCGTTGTCTCCTTAATTGAAACAACATCCGCCGCCACCACCTGCAGAGTAGCACTCATTTTCTGTATTTCCTCAAACATATTCTTATCGTCATTCCTTCCAGTGTAAGATTTAGGATCGTCCATTTTAGGTTTGTCCGGCGGGGGGTTACTCTCAAGTGTCACCGTCGGCAAGGCGCTCTCAGGCGGCGGGCTGCTTCTCGTAGCTAGCTTACTTCTCGTTCCCGCACCTTTGAAAAAGTTTGCTCTATTGCTTGACATTTCACCGGGAAGCTGCAAATTTTCGGTCGATTACTGACAATAATACTTTACTGTAGTAGAGGACACTAATATTATAGCCAAGAGCGAAGTGTATGTTTCCAAATTTATATAATTAACTGATGGTTGTCAGGAGCTCTCCTAGTGTGCTGCCATTTTCCTCGGCGGTCCCACGTGACTCCTCGGGACCCGGGTTTTGAATCTGGCTTGCGGTCCTTTGCTGCATGTCCTCCCCTCGCTCTGTCTCTCTGTCATTATATCTGTCCAATAAAGGATAAAATGACAAAAATAAATCTTAAAAAAAAAAAAATGTATTCAGCTCAGCCAATCAGAAGTCATGTAACACTAGACTGGAGCCAGCTCAACCAATCAGAAGCCATGTAACACCTGTCTAGTCAGTTAATCCAATCAGCAGTCATGTAACACCTGCCTGTAGTCAGCTCAGCCAATCAGAAGTCATGTAACACCTGCTTGTAGTCAGCTCAGCCAATCAGAAGTCATGTAACACTAGCATGTAGTCAGCTCAGCCAATCATCAGTCATGTAACACTCAAATGCAGTCATCTCAGCCAATCAGAAGTCATGTAACACTAGACTGTAGTCAGCTCAGCTAATCAGCAGCTATGTAACACCTGTCTGTAGTCAGCTAATCCAATCAGTAGTCATTTAACACTAGACTGTAGTCAGCTCAGCCAATCAGCAGCCATGTAACACCTGTCTGTAGTCAGCTAATCCAATCAGCAGTCAAGTAACACTAGACTGTAGTCAGCTCAGCCAATCAGCAGTCATGTAACACTATTATGTATTCAACTCAGCTAATCAGAAGTCATGTAACACTAGACTATAGTCAGCTCAGCCAATCAGCAGTCATGTAACACTATTATGTATTCAACTCAGCCAATCAGCAGTCATGTAGCACTCAAATGTAGTCATCTCAGCCAATCAGCAGTCATGTAACACTAGACTGTAGTCAGCTCAGCCAAGCAGAAGACATGTAACACCTGTTTGTAGTCAGCTCAACCAATCAGAAAATATGTAACACCTGTTTGTAGTCAGCTGATCCAATCAGCAGTCATGTAACACTATACTGTAGTCTGCTCAGCTAATCAGCAGTCATGTAACACTAGACTGTAGTCTGCTCAGCCAATCAGCAGTCATGTAACACTAGACTGTAGTCAACTCAGCCAATCAGCAGTCATGTAGCACTCAAATGTCGTCATGTCAGCCAATCAGCATCCATGTAACACTTAAATGTAGTGAACTCAGCCAATCAGAAGTCATGTAACACTAGACTATAGTCAGCTCAGCCAGTCAGCATTCATGTAAAACTACACTGTAGTCAGCTCAGCCAATCAGCATCCATGTAACACTCAAATGTAGTCAGCTCAGCCAATCAGAAGTCGTGTAACACTAGTTTGTAGTCAGGTCAGCCAATCAGAAGTCATGTAACACTCAAATGTATTCAGCTCATGTGGCGCCCCTGTTGTTTCACCGAGTAGAGCGCGTACCATAAGGCTCAGTCCTTCCTGCAGCGACTGAGGTTCGGATCTGGCCCGCAGTCCTTTGCTGCATGTCATCCCCTCGCTCTGTCTCCCATACCTTCCAATCTCTCACTCTCTGTCTCTGACCAATAAAGCATAAAATACCAAGAATAAATATTTAAAAAAAGATGTAGTCAGCTCAGCCAATCATAAGTCATGTAACACTAGACTGTAGTCAGCTCAGCTAATCAGCAGCCATGTAACTCCTGTCTGTAGTCAGCTAATCCAATCAGCAGTCATGTAACACTAGAATGTAGTCAGCTCAGCCAATCAGCAGTCATGTAACATTATTATGTATTCAACTCAGCTAATCAGAAACCATGTAACACTAGACTATTGTCAGCTCAGCCAATCAGCAGTCATGTAACACTATTATGTATTCAACTCAGCCAATCAGCAGTCATTTAGCACTCAAATGTAGTCATGTCAGCCAATCAGAAGTCATGTAACACTCAAATGTAGTCATCTCAGCCAATCAGCAGTCATGTAACACTCAAATGTAGTCATCTCAGCCAATCAGCAGTCATGTAACACTAGACTGTAGTCAGCTCAGCCAAGCAGAAGACATGTAACACCTGTTTGTAGTCAGCTCAACCAATCAGAAGACATGTAACACCTGTTTGTAGTCAGCTGATCCAATCAGCAGTCATGTACACTATACTGTAGTCTGCTCAGCTAATCAGCAGTCATGTAACACTAGACTGTAGTCTGCTCAGCCAATCAGCAGTCATGTAACACTAGACTGTAGTCAGCTCAGCCAATCAGCAGTCATGTTACACTATTATGTATTCAACTCAGCCAATCAGCAGTCATGTAACACTAGACTTTATTCAGCTCAGCCTATCAGCATCCATGTAACACTTAAATGTAGTGAACTCAGCCAATCAGAAGTCATGTAACACTAGACTGTAATCAGCTCAGCCAATCAGCAGTCATGTAACACTATTATGTATTCAACTCAGCCAATCAGCAGTCATGTATCACTCAAATGTCGTCATGTCAGCCAATCAGCAGTCATGTAACACTAGCATATAGTCAGTTCAGCCAATCAGAAGACATGTAACACTTGTCTTGGCTGAGATGACTACATTTGAGTGTTACATGACTGCTGATTGGCTGAGCTGACTACATGCTAGTGTTACATGGATTCTGGCTTTCAATGGATTCTGCTGGGCCTCTCTGGGCCCAGTAATGTGTGGCGGTGTCATTCTCACTGTTCCTCAGTGCAAATGGCCTGGGGAGGATGGAAACGCCTTTTGGGCCAGCTGTAAGCAGTTTAGCACCTTTCAACTTCCCCAGCACCGCCAAACGCTCTGAAAGGGCCCAAAACACTGTTTGGCCTGCCAAACTGCCAGAGAAAGCAGGAAACGGCGTTTGAGCCCGCTGACAGCTTGTATTCAGACTGTTTGTGAGCCAGGAGAGCTTTCAGCTTATCTGGGCCTCCCCGAGTCTAGTAATGTGTGGCGGTGCCATTTGCCACACATTACTGTGTTTAACAGTATGCGTTACTGTGTGTACAGAGTGTCAGTGTGTGTTACACTGTGTTACACTGCGTTACTGTGTGTACAGTGTGTCAGTGTGTGTTGCAGTGTGTTACACTGTGTTACACTGCGTTACTGTGTACAGTTAGTCAGTGTCTGTCAGTGTGTGTTACAGTGTGTTACACTGCGTCACTGTGTGTACAGTGTGTCAGTGTGTGTTAAAGTGTGTTACACTGCGATAATGTGTGTACAGTGTGTCAGTGTGTTACAGTGTGTTACACTGCGTTACTGTGTGTACAGTGTGTCAGTGACTGTAATATACACTGACACACTTTAAATACAGTAACGCAGTGTAACTGCACACTCAGCAACACACTGTAAGACTGTAACAAACTTTAACATACACTGATACCCAGATCCAGCGGTGGTCTAGGAGTCCCAGATGTATTTCAGTATTATCTTTCATACAATGTAAAGTATCCATTGACCTGGGCCTACAAGCCCGACTCTCTGGTAGGTAGCTGGGAATGGCTGGAGAAGAGCATCATATCTGGAAATAATAAAATATCCTCGGCATCATTGTGGTACTGTCCAAGACCACCACCTCTATTGGATAACACTATTATTAGGTTTTCATGCTCTATTGTGAAGCAGCTGCACAGGAGATTTAGCATTGAGGGGCTTTCTCTCCCATCCTGTCCCATCTGGTGTAACCCCATCCTTTCAGCTGGAGGATGCAATTTAAGTAACAAAACTTGGCAGAGGCTTGGCATTACAACAGTCGGACAGATCTTTAGTGATAAAATCTTACCATTTCAACAACTTCAAAATCAGTTCGGCCTTTCGGATTCTTCATTTTTAACATATGCACAACTATTGTCTGTTATAAATAGGAAATGCAAAGAGGGAGCTGTGCCTGCCTCATGCTCGGAGTGGGATCAGCTTTTTAAGAAAGCAACCTTGTCAAGAGGTGTGGTCTCAAATATTTATAGCTTAATGTTTAGGGCTGCCCCTAATGCATATTCTTCTGTCCAGCTGGCTTGGGAACATGACCTTAATATATCCTTGACCGCCTCTCAGTGGAACACAATTTGGAGGTCGGCTCTGAGTTCTTCTAAATGTGTGAGATTTAGGATTATACAATACAAGATTCTGAGTAGAGCATATATTACCCCTGTTAGATTATCCAAGATGGATGACAAACACCAAGATTTATGCTGGCACAATTGTGGCAATCGAGGTTCATTACTCCAACTGCTTTGGGACTGTCCAGTTATTAAAACACTCTGGTTAGAAGTAATATCCCTAATGTCAGAGTTTTTTAATGTTAATTTCCCTGTATGTCCCGTAGCATGCCTGCTGGGTCTAAAACCAGACAATAGTGTTGGTGTTACTGTTGACCGGCTCTGGACATTGGGTTGCTTGTCTACTAAAAGACTAATTCTTTTAAACTGGAAGGAACGTAAGCCAGCCTGCTTCTCTAGGGATTCGTGGCTGGAGGAATACCTGGACTTGCTGAATATGGAACGGGCATCCTGCCTGTTAAAAGACTTTGATAAGGGCCTGGAGGACCACTGGGACATTGTCCACAAGTTTCTTGTTTCGCCCTAGCAATTAAGTCAATTAAGTGTGGCCTGTAGGAAAATCCTTGCTTATTCTCTGACCACTTTCTTGTAGGCTTGTATAAAGAATGTATAAGAAAGTAAGTAAAACCTGTCGAATGTTGTTGCGGGCTCTGGGTGTCACCCTTGCATCTCCACCCCCCTCCCCTGTGTTATTTCTGTTTTGCTGTTGTTGTTTTTGTTTTTGTTGCTGTGTTTTGTTTTGTTTTTGTTTGTTTGTTGTTGTTTTTTTTTTGTTTTTTTTTTTTAATGTAGTGTTGTCTTTTGAATTTTCCTTGCTTATTGTTTGTTTTGTATAATGGTAAAAAATGATCAATAAACTCTTAATATAAAAAAAAAAGACACACTGTACACACAGTAACGCAGTGTAACAGAGTGTAACGCATACTGCACACACAACAACACACTGTAACACACTGTAATACACTGTGACACACACTGACAAACTGTACACACAGTAACACAGTGTAACACATTGTAACACATTGTAACCCACACTTACACACACTGACACACACTGACACACTGTACACACAGTGTAACACACTGTAACACACACTGACACTCTGAACACACAGTAACGCAGTGTAACACGTTAACGCAGACTGCACACACAGCAACACACTGTAACACACTGTAACATAAACTGACACACTGTACACACAGTAATGCAGTGTAACACAGTGTAACACACTAACACACACTGTACACAGTAACGCAGTGTAACGCAGTGTAACACACTGTAACACACACTGACAGACTTTACACAGTAACGCAGTGTAACAATGTAACACACTGTAACACACACTGACACACTGTACACACTGTAACACACTGTAACACACACTGACACACTGTACACACAGTAACGCAATGTAACACACTTTAACACACTGTAACACACAGTAACGCAGTGTAACACACTGTAACACACACTGACACACTGTACACACAGTAACGCAGTGTAACGCAGTGTAACACAGTGTAACAGACGGCAGCAAACACTGACACACTGTACAAACAGGAACACAGTGTAACACACTTTAACACACACTGACACACTGTACACACAGTAACACGATGTAACACAGTGTAACATACTGTAACGTAAGCAGTTTAGTACCTTTCAACTTCACCAGAACTGCCAAACGCTCTGAACGGGCCCCAAACGCTGTTCGTCCCGCCAAACTGCCCGAGAACGCAGGAAACAGCTTTGCAGCCTGTATTGAGCCTTTTTGTGAGCCAGTAGCGCTTTCAGCCTATCTGGGCCTCCCCGGGCCCAGTAATGTGTGGCAGTGCCATTCTCACTGTTTCTCAATCCAAATGGGCTGAGAAGGCTGAAAACAGCTTTTGGGCAAGCTGTGAGCAGTTTAGCACCTTTCAACTCCCCAGAACCTCCAAGCGCTCTGAAACGGCAGAAAACACTGTCTGGCCCTCCAAACTGCCAAAGAACACGGGAAACGGCGTCTGAGCCTGTATTCAGCCCGTTTGTGAGCCAGGAGCGCTTTCAGCTTATTCGGGCCTCCCCGGGCCCAGAAATGTCTGGCGCTGCCATTTTCACTGTTCCTCACTCCAATATCACTGTTCTCACTGTATTCAGTTAGTTTGTGAGCCAGCAGCAATTTCAGCTTATTTGGGCCTCCCCGGGCCCAGAAATGTGTGGCGCTGCCATTCTCATTGTTCCTCAGTGCAAATGGGCCGGGAAGGCTGGAAACAACTTGTCGGCCAGCTATAGGCAGTTTAGCACCTTTCAACTTCCCCAGCGCCGCAAAACACTCTGAATGGGCCCGAAACACTGTTCAGCCCTCCAAACTGCCAGAAAACACAGGAAACGGTGTCTGAGCCTGTATTCAGCCCGTTTGTGAGCCAGCAGGCCATTTCAGCTTATTCGGGCTTCGTCGGTCTCAGAAATGTGTGGCGCAGCCAATTTCACTGTTCCTCACTCAAATCTCACTGTTCTCGCTGTATTCAGTCAGTTTGTGAGCCAGCAGCCAGCTTATTTTGGCTTTGCCGGTCTCGGAAATGTGTGGCTTGGCCCATTTGCCCTTTCCTCCCTCAAATCTCACTGTTCTCACTGTATTCAGTCAGTTTGTGAAGGCCATTTGAGCTTATTCTGGCTCTGCCGGTCTCAGTGAAATGGGCCACGCCACACATTTCTGTTCCTCACTCAAATCTCACTGTTCTCGCTGTATTCAGTCAGTTTGTGAGCCAGCAGCCAGCTTATTTTGGCTTTGCCGGTCTCGGAAATGTGTGGCTTGGCCCATTTGCCCTTTCCTCCCTCAAATCTCACTGTTCTCACTGTATTCAGTCAGTTTGTGAAGGCCATTTCAGCTTATTCTGGCTCTGCCGGTCTCAGTGAAATGGGCCACGCCACACATTTCTGTTCCTCACTCAAATCTCACTGTTCTCGCTGTATTCAGTCAGTTTGTGAAGGCCATTTCAGCTTATTCTGGCTCTGCCGGTCTCAGTGAAATGGGCCACGCCACACATTTCTGTTCCTCACTCAAATCTCACTGTTCTCGCTGTATTCAGTCAGTTTGTGAGCCAGCAGCCAGCTTATTTTGGCTTTGCCGGTCTCGGAAATGTGTGGCTTGGCCCATTTGCCCTTTCCTCCCTCAAATCTCACTGTTCTCACTGTATTCAGTCAGTTTGTGAAGGCCATTTGAGCTTATTCTGGCTCTGCCGGTCTCAGTGAAATGGGCCACGCCACACATTTCTGTTCCTCACTCAAATCTCACTGTTCTCGCTGTATTCAGTCAGTTTGTGAAGGCCATTTCAGCTTATTCTGGCTCTGCCGGTCTCAGTGAAATGGGCCACGCCACACATTTCTGTTCCTCACTCAAATCTCACTGTTCTCGCTGTATTCAGTCAGTTTGTGAGCCAGCAGCCAGCTTATTTTGGCTTTGCCGGTCTCGGAAATGTGTGGCTTGGCCCATTTGCCCTTTCCTCCCTCAAATCTCACTGTTCTCACTGTATTCAGTCAGTTTGTGAAGGCCATTTGAGCTTATTCTGGCTCTGCCGGTCTCAGTGAAATGGGCCACGCCACACATTTCTGTTCCTCACTCAAATCTCACTGTTCTCGCTGTATTCAGTCAGTTTGTGAGCCAGCAGCCAGCTTATTTTGGCTTTGCCGGTCTCGGAAATGTGTGGCTTGGCCCATTTGCCCTTTCCTCCCTCAAATCTCACTGTTCTCACTGTATTCAGTCAGTTTGTGAAGGCCATTTCAGCTTATTCTGGCTCTGCCGGTCTCAGTGAAATGGGCCACGCCACACATTTCTGTTCCTCACTCAAATCTCACTGTTCTCGCTGTATTCAGTCAGTTTGTGAAGGCCATTTCAGCTTATTCTGGCTCTGCCGGTCTCAGTGAAATGGGCCACGCCACACATTTCTGTTCCTCACTCAAATCTCACTGTTCTCGCTGTATTCAGTCAGTTTGTGAGCCAGCAGCCAGCTTATTTTGGCTTTGCCGGTCTCGGAAATGTGTGGCTTGGCCCATTTGCCCTTTCCTCCCTCAAATCTCACTGTTCTCACTGTATTCAGTCAGTTTGTGAAGGCCATTTGAGCTTATTCTGGCTCTGCCGGTCTCAGTGAAATGGGCCACGCCACACATTTCTGTTCCTCACTCAAATCTCACTGTTCTCGCTGTATTCAGTCAGTTTGTGAGCCAGCAGCCAGCTTATTTTGGCTTTGCCGGTCTCGGAAATGTGTGGCTTGGCCCATTTGCCCTTTCCTCCCTCAAATCTCACTGTTCTCACTGTATTCAGTCAGTTTGTGAAGGCCATTTGAGCTTATTCTGGCTCTGCCGGTCTCAGTGAAATGGGCCACGCCACACATTTCTGTTCCTCACTCAAATCTCACTGTTCTCGCTGTATTCAGTCAGTTTGTGAGCCAGCAGCCAGCTTATTTTGGCTTTGCCGGTCTCGGAAATGTGTGGCTTGGCCCATTTGCCCTTTCCTCCCTCAAATCTCACTGTTCTCACTGTATTCAGTCAGTTTGTGAAGGCCATTTCAGCTTATTCTGGCTCTGCCGGTCTCAGTGAAATGGGCCACGCCACACATTTCTGTTCCTCACTCAAATCTCACTGTTCTCGCTGTATTCAGTCAGTTTGTGAAGGCCATTTCAGCTTATTCTGGCTCTGCCGGTCTCAGTGAAATGGGCCACGCCACACATTTCTGTTCCTCACTCAAATCTCACTGTTCTCGCTGTATTCAGTCAGTTTGTGAGCCAGCAGCCAGCTTATTTTGGCTTTGCCGGTCTCGGAAATGTGTGGCTTGGCCCATTTGCCCTTTCCTCCCTCAAATCTCACTGTTCTCACTGTATTCAGTCAGTTTGTGAAGGCCATTTCAGCTTATTCTGGCTCTGCCGGTCTCAGTGAAATGGGCCACGCCACACATTTCTGTTCCTCACTCAAATCTCACTGTTCTCGCTGTATTCAGTCAGTTTGTGAGCCAGCAGCCAGCTTATTTTGGCTTTGCCGGTCTCGGAAATGTGTGGCTTGGCCCATTTGCCCTTTCCTCCCTCAAATCTCACTGTTCTCACTGTATTCAGTCAGTTTGTGAAGGCCATTTGAGCTTATTCTGGCTCTGCCGGTCTCAGTGAAATGGGCCACGCCACACATTTCTGTTCCTGACTCAAATCTCACTGTTCTCGCTGTATTCAGTCAGTTTGTGAGCCAGCAGCCAGCTTATTTTGGCTTTGCCGGTCTCGGAAATGTGTGGCTTGGCCCATTTGCCCTTTCCTCCCTCAAATCTCACTGTTCTCACTGTATTCAGTCAGTTTGTGAAGGCCATTTCAGCTTATTCTGGCTCTGCCGGTCTCAGTGAAATGGGCCACGCCACACATTTCTGTTCCTCACTCAAATCTCACTGTTCTCGCTGTATTCAGTCAGTTTGTGAAGGCCATTTGAGCTTATTCTGGCTCTGCCGGTCTCAGTGAAATGGGCCACGCCACACATTTCTGTTCCTCACTCAAATCTCACTGTTCTCGCTGTATTCAGTCAGTTTGTGAGCCAGCAGCCAGCTTATTTTGGCTTTGCCGGTCTCGGAAATGTGTGGCTTGGCCCATTTGCCCTTTCCTCCCTCAAATCTCACTGTTCTCACTGTATTCAGTCAGTTTGTGAAGGCCATTTGAGCTTATTCTGGCTCTGCCGGTCTCAGTGAAATGGGCCACGCCACACATTTCTGTTCCTCACTCAAATCTCACTGTTCTCGCTGTATTCAGTCAGTTTGTGAAGGCCATTTCAGCTTATTCTGGCTCTGCCGGTCTCAGTGAAATGGGCCACGCCACACATTTCTGTTCCTCACTCAAATCTCACTGTTCTCGCTGTATTCAGTCAGTTTGTGAGCCAGCAGCCAGCTTATTTTGGCTTTGCCGGTCTCGGAAATGTGTGGCTTGGCCCATTTGCCCTTTCCTCCCTCAAATCTCACTGTTCTCACTGTATTCAGTCAGTTTGTGAAGGCCATTTGAGCTTATTCTGGCTCTGCCGGTCTCAGTGAAATGGGCCACGCCACACATTTCTGTTCCTCACTCAAATCTCACTGTTCTCGCTGTATTCAGTCAGTTTGTGAGCCAGCAGCCAGCTTATTTTGGCTTTGCCGGTCTCGGAAATGTGTGGCTTGGCCCATTTGCCCTTTCCTCCCTCAAATCTCACTGTTCTCACTGTATTCAGTCAGTTTGTGAAGGCCATTTGAGCTTATTCTGGCTCTGCCGGTCTCAGTGAAATGGGCCACGCCACACATTTCTGTTCCTCACTCAAATCTCACTGTTCTCGCTGTATTCAGTCAGTTTGTGAAGGCCATTTCAGCTTATTCTGGCTCTGCCGGTCTCAGTGAAATGGGCCACGCCACACATTTCTGTTCCTCACTCAAATCTCACTGTTCTCGCTGTATTCAGTCAGTTTGTGAAGGCCATTTCAGCTTATTCTGGCTCTGCCGGTCTCAGTGAAATGGGCCACGCCACACATTTCTGTTCCTCACTCAAATCTCACTGTTCTCGCTGTATTCAGTCAGTTTGTGAGCCAGCAGCCAGCTTATTTTGGCTTTGCCGGTCTCGGAAATGTGTGGCTTGGCCCATTTGCCCTTTCCTCCCTCAAATCTCACTGTTCTCACTGTATTCAGTCAGTTTGTGAAGGCCATTTGAGCTTATTCTGGCTCTGCCGGTCTCAGTGAAATGGGCCACGCCACACATTTCTGTTCCTCACTCAAATCTCACTGTTCTCGCTGTATTCAGTCAGTTTGTGAAGGCCATTTCAGCTTATTCTGGCTCTGCCGGTCTCAGTGAAATGGGCCACGCCACACATTTCTGTTCCTCACTCAAATCTCACTGTTCTCGCTGTATTCAGTCAGTTTGTGAGCCAGCAGCCAGCTTATTTTGGCTTTGCCGGTCTCGGAAATGTGTGGCTTGGCCCATTTGCCCTTTCCTCCCTCAAATCTCACTGTTCTCACTGTATTCAGTCAGTTTGTGAAGGCCATTTCAGCTTATTCTGGCTCTGCCGGTCTCAGTGAAATGGGCCACGCCACACATTTCTGTTCCTCACTCAAATCTCACTGTTCTCGCTGTATTCAGTCAGTTTGTGAGCCAGCAGCCAGCTTATTTTGGCTTTGCCGGTCTCGGAAATGTGTGGCTTGGCCCATTTGCCCTTTCCTCCCTCAAATCTCACTGTTCTCACTGTATTCAGTCAGTTTGTGAAGGCCATTTGAGCTTATTCTGGCTCTGCCGGTCTCAGTGAAATGGGCCACGCCACACATTTCTGTTCCTGACTCAAATCTCACTGTTCTCGCTGTATTCAGTCAGTTTGTGAGCCAGCAGCCAGCTTATTTTGGCTTTGCCGGTCTCGGAAATGTGTGGCTTGGCCCATTTGCCCTTTCCTCCCTCAAATCTCACTGTTCTCACTGTATTCAGTCAGTTTGTGAAGGCCATTTCAGCTTATTCTGGCTCTGCCGGTCTCAGTGAAATGGGCCACGCCACACATTTCTGTTCCTCACTCAAATCTCACTGTTCTCGCTGTATTCAGTCAGTTTGTGAAGGCCATTTCAGCTTATTCTGGCTCTGCCGGTCTCAGTGAAATGGGCCACGCCACACATTTCTGTTCCTCACTCAAATCTCACTGTTCTCGCTGTATTCAGTCAGTTTTTGAAGGCCATTTCAGCTTATTCTGGCTCTGCCGGTCTCAGTGAAATGGGCCACGCCACACATTTCTGTTCCTCACTCAAATCTCACTGTTCTCGCTGTATTCAGTCAGTTTGTGAGCCAGCAGCCAGCTTATTTTGGCTTTGCCGGTCTCGGAAATGTGTGGCTTGGCCCATTTGCCCTTTCCTCCCTCAAATCTCACTGTTCTCACTGTATTCAGTCAGTTTGTGAAGGCCATTTCAGCTTATTCTGGCTCTGCCGGTCTCAGTGAAATGGGCCACGCCACACATTTCTGTTCCTCACTCAAATCTCACTGTTCTCGCTGTATTCAGTCAGTTTGTGAGCCAGCAGCCAGCTTATTTTGGCTTTGCCGGTCTCGGAAATGTGTGGCTTGGCCCATTTGCCCTTTCCTCCCTCAAATCTCACTGTTCTCACTGTATTCAGTCAGTTTGTGAAGGCCATTTCAGCTTATTCTGGCTCTGCCGGTCTCAGTGAAATGGGCCACGCCACACATTTCTGTTCCTCACTCAAATCTCACTGTTCTCGCTGTATTCAGTCAGTTTGTGAGCCAGCAGCCAGCTTATTTTGGCTTTGCCGGTCTCGGAAATGTGTGGCTTGGCCCATTTGCCCTTTCCTCCCTCAAATCTCACTGTTCTCACTGTATTCAGTCAGTTTGTGAAGGCCATTTCAGCTTATTCTGGCTCTGCCGGTCTCAGTGAAATGGGCCACGCCACACATTTCTGTTCCTGACTCAAATCTCACTGTTCTCGCTGTATTCAGTCAGTTTGTGAGCCAGCAGCCAGCTTATTTTGGCTTTGCCGGTCTCGGAAATGTGTGGCTTGGCCCATTTGCCCTTTCCTCCCTCAAATCTCACTGTTCTCACTGTATTCAGTCAGTTTGTGAAGGCCATTTCAGCTTATTCTGGCTCTGCCGGTCTCAGTGAAATGGGCCACGCCACACATTTCTGTTCCTCACTCAAATCTCACTGTTCTCGCTGTATTCAGTCAGTTTGTGAAGGCCATTTCAGCTTATTCTGGCTCTGCCGGTCTCAGTGAAATGGGCCACGCCACACATTTCTGTTCCTCACTCAAATCTCACTGTTCTCGCTGTATTCAGTCAGTTTGTGAGCCAGCAGCCAGCTTATTTTGGCTTTGCCGGTCTCGGAAATGTGTGGCTTGGCCCATTTGCCCTTTCCTCCCTCAAATCTCACTGTTCTCACTGTATTCAGTCAGTTTGTGAAGGCCATTTCAGCTTATTCTGGCTCTGCCGGTCTCAGTGAAATGGGCCACGCCACACATTTCTGTTCCTCACTCAAATCTCACTGTTCTCGCTGTATTCAGTCAGTTTGTGAGCCAGCAGCCAGCTTATTTTGGCTTTGCCGGTCTCGGAAATGTGTGGCTTGGCCCATTTGCCCTTTCCTCCCTCAAATCTCACTGTTCTCACTGTATTCAGTCAGTTTGTGAAGGCCATTTGAGCTTATTCTGGCTCTGCCGGTCTCAGTGAAATGGGCCACGCCACACATTTCTGTTCCTGACTCAAATCTCACTGTTCTCGCTGTATTCAGTCAGTTTGTGAGCCAGCAGCCAGCTTATTTTGGCTTTGCCGGTCTCGGAAATGTGTGGCTTGGCCCATTTGCCCTTTCCTCCCTCAAATCTCACTGTTCTCACTGTATTCAGTCAGTTTGTGAAGGCCATTTCAGCTTATTCTGGCTCTGCCGGTCTCAGTGAAATGGGCCACGCCACACATTTCTGTTCCTCACTCAAATCTCACTGTTCTCGCTGTATTCAGTCAGTTTGTGAAGGCCATTTGAGCTTATTCTGGCTCTGCCGGTCTCAGTGAAATGGGCCACGCCACACATTTCTGTTCCTCACTCAAATCTCACTGTTCTCGCTGTATTCAGTCAGTTTGTGAGCCAGCAGCCAGCTTATTTTGGCTTTGCCGGTCTCGGAAATGTGTGGCTTGGCCCATTTGCCCTTTCCTCCCTCAAATCTCACTGTTCTCACTGTATTCAGTCAGTTTGTGAAGGCCATTTGAGCTTATTCTGGCTCTGCCGGTCTCAGTGAAATGGGCCACGCCACACATTTCTGTTCCTCACTCAAATCTCACTGTTCTCGCTGTATTCAGTCAGTTTGTGAAGGCCATTTCAGCTTATTCTGGCTCTGCCGGTCTCAGTGAAATGGGCCACGCCACACATTTCTGTTCCTCACTCAAATCTCACTGTTCTCGCTGTATTCAGTCAGTTTGTGAGCCAGCAGCCAGCTTATTTTGGCTTTGCCGGTCTCGGAAATGTGTGGCTTGGCCCATTTGCCCTTTCCTCCCTCAAATCTCACTGTTCTCACTGTATTCAGTCAGTTTGTGAAGGCCATTTGAGCTTATTCTGGCTCTGCCGGTCTCAGTGAAATGGGCCACGCCACACATTTCTGTTCCTCACTCAAATCTCACTGTTCTCGCTGTATTCAGTCAGTTTGTGAAGGCCATTTCAGCTTATTCTGGCTCTGCCGGTCTCAGTGAAATGGGCCACGCCACACATTTCTGTTCCTCACTCAAATCTCACTGTTCTCGCTGTATTCAGTCAGTTTGTGAAGGCCATTTCAGCTTATTCTGGCTCTGCCGGTCTCAGTGAAATGGGCCACGCCACACATTTCTGTTCCTCACTCAAATCTCACTGTTCTCGCTGTATTCAGTCAGTTTGTGAAGGCCATTTCAGCTTATTCTGGCTCTGCCGGTCTCAGTGAAATGGGCCACGCCACACATTTCTGTTCCTCACTCAAATCTCACTGTTCTCGCTGTATTCAGTCAGTTTGTGAGCCAGCAGCCAGCTTATTTTGGCTTTGCCGGTCTCGGAAATGTGTGGCTTGGCCCATTTGCCCTTTCCTCCCTCAAATCTCACTGTTCTCACTGTATTCAGTCAGTTTGTGAAGGCCATTTGAGCTTATTCTGGCTCTGCCGGTCTCAGTGAAATGGGCCACGCCACACATTTCTGTTCCTCACTCAAATCTCACTGTTCTCGCTGTATTCAGTCAGTTTGTGAAGGCCATTTCAGCTTATTCTGGCTCTGCCGGTCTCAGTGAAATGGGCCACGCCACACATTTCTGTTCCTCACTCAAATCTCACTGTTCTCGCTGTATTCAGTCAGTTTGTGAGCCAGCAGCCAGCTTATTTTGGCTTTGCCGGTCTCGGAAATGTGTGGCTTGGCCCATTTGCCCTTTCCTCCCTCAAATCTCACTGTTCTCACTGTATTCAGTCAGTTTGTGAAGGCCATTTCAGCTTATTCTGGCTCTGCCGGTCTCAGTGAAATGGGCCACGCCACACATTTCTGTTCCTCACTCAAATCTCACTGTTCTCGCTGTATTCAGTCAGTTTGTGAGCCAGCAGCCAGCTTATTTTGGCTTTGCCGGTCTCGGAAATGTGTGGCTTGGCCCATTTGCCCTTTCCTCCCTCAAATCTCACTGTTCTCACTGTATTCAGTCAGTTTGTGAAGGCCATTTCAGCTTATTCTGGCTCTGCCGGTCTCAGTGAAATGGGCCACGCCACACATTTCTGTTCCTCACTCAAATCTCACTGTTCTCCGCTGTATTCAGTCAGTTTGTGAAGGCCATTTCAGCTTATTCTGGCTCTGCCGGTCTCAGTGAAATGGGCCACGCCACACATTTCTGTTCCTCACTCAAATCTCACTGTTCTCGCTGTATTCAGTCAGTTTGTGAGCCAGCAGCCAGCTTATTTTGGCTTTGCCGGTCTCGGAAATGTGTGGCTTGGCCCATTTGCCCTTTCCTCCCTCAAATCTCACTGTTCTCACTGTATTCAGTCAGTTTGTGAAGGCCATTTCAGCTTATTCTGGCTCTGCCGGTCTCAGTGAAATGGGCCACGCCACACATTTCTGTTCCTCACTCAAATCTCACTGTTCTCGCTGTATTCAGTCAGTTTGTGAGCCAGCAGCCAGCTTATTTTGGCTTTGCCGGTCTCGGAAATGTGTGGCTTGGCCCATTTGCCCTTTCCTCCCTCAAATCTCACTGTTCTCACTGTATTCAGTCAGTTTGTGAAGGCCATTTGAGCTTATTCTGGCTCTGCCGGTCTCAGTGAAATGGGCCACGCCACACATTTCTGTTCCTGACTCAAATCTCACTGTTCTCGCTGTATTCAGTCAGTTTGTGAGCCAGCAGCCAGCTTATTTTGGCTTTGCCGGTCTCGGAAATGTGTGGCTTGGCCCATTTGCCCTTTCCTCCCTCAAATCTCACTGTTCTCACTGTATTCAGTCAGTTTGTGAAGGCCATTTCAGCTTATTCTGGCTCTGCCGGTCTCAGTGAAATGGGCCACGCCACACATTTCTGTTCCTCACTCAAATCTCACTGTTCTCGCTGTATTCAGTCAGTTTGTGAAGGCCATTTCAGCTTATTCTGGCTCTGCCGGTCTCAGTGAAATGGGCCACGCCACACATTTCTGTTCCTCACTCAAATCTCACTGTTCTCGCTGTATTCAGTCAGTTTTTGAAGGCCATTTCAGCTTATTCTGGCTCTGCCGGTCTCAGTGAAATGGGCCACGCCACACATTTCTGTTCCTCACTCAAATCTCACTGTTCTCGCTGTATTCAGTCAGTTTGTGAGCCAGCAGCCAGCTTATTTTGGCTTTGCCGGTCTCGGAAATGTGTGGCTTGGCCCATTTGCCCTTTCCTCCCTCAAATCTCACTGTTCTCACTGTATTCAGTCAGTTTGTGAAGGCCATTTCAGCTTATTCTGGCTCTGCCGGTCTCAGTGAAATGGGCCACGCCACACATTTCTGTTCCTCACTCAAATCTCACTGTTCTCGCTGTATTCAGTCAGTTTGTGAGCCAGCAGCCAGCTTATTTTGGCTTTGCCGGTCTCGGAAATGTGTGGCTTGGCCCATTTGCCCTTTCCTCCCTCAAATCTCACTGTTCTCACTGTATTCAGTCAGTTTGTGAAGGCCATTTCAGCTTATTCTGGCTCTGCCGGTCTCAGTGAAATGGGCCACGCCACACATTTCTGTTCCTCACTCAAATCTCACTGTTCTCGCTGTATTCAGTCAGTTTGTGAGCCAGCAGCCAGCTTATTTTGGCTTTGCCGGTCTCGGAAATGTGTGGCTTGGCCCATTTGCCCTTTCCTCCCTCAAATCTCACTGTTCTCACTGTATTCAGTCAGTTTGTGAAGGCCATTTCAGCTTATTCTGGCTCTGCCGGTCTCAGTGAAATGGGCCACGCCACACATTTCTGTTCCTCACTCAAATCTCACTGTTCTCGCTGTATTCAGTCAGTTTGTGAGCCAGCAGCCAGCTTATTTTGGCTTTGCCGGTCTCGGAAATGTGTGGCTTGGCCCATTTGCCCTTTCCTCCCTCAAATCTCACTGTTCTCACTGTATTCAGTCAGTTTGTGAAGGCCATTTCAGCTTATTCTGGCTCTGCCGGTCTCAGTGAAATGGGCCACGCCACACATTTCTGTTCCTCACTCAAATCTCACTGTTCTCGCTGTATTCAGTCAGTTTGTGAAGGCCATTTCAGCTTATTCTGGCTCTGCCGGTCTCAGTGAAATGGGCCACGCCACACATTTCTGTTCCTCACTCAAATCTCACTGTTCTCGCTGTATTCAGTCAGTTTGTGAGCCAGCAGCCAGCTTATTTTGGCTTTGCCGGTCTCGGAAATGTGTGGCTTGGCCCATTTGCCCTTTCCTCCCTCAAATCTCACTGTTCTCACTGTATTCAGTCAGTTTGTGAAGGCCATTTCAGCTTATTCTGGCTCTGCCGGTCTCAGTGAAATGGGCCACGCCACACATTTCTGTTCCTCACTCAAATCTCACTGTTCTCGCTGTATTCAGTCAGTTTGTGAGCCAGCAGCCAGCTTATTTTGGCTTTGCCGGTCTCGGAAATGTGTGGCTTGGCCCATTTGCCCTTTCCTCCCTCAAATCTCACTGTTCTCACTGTATTCAGTCAGTTTGTGAAGGCCATTTCAGCTTATTCTGGCTCTGCCGGTCTCAGTGAAATGGGCCACGCCACACATTTCTGTTCCTCACTCAAATCTCACTGTTCTCGCTGTATTCAGTCAGTTTGTGAAGGCCATTTCAGCTTATTCTGGCTCTGCCGGTCTCAGTGAAATGGGCCACGCCACACATTTCTGTTCCTCACTCAAATCTCACTGTTCTCGCTGTATTCAGTCAGTTTGTGAAGGCCATTTCAGCTTATTCTGGCTCTGCCGGTCTCAGTGAAATGGGCCACGCCACACATTTCTGTTCCTCACTCAAATCTCACTGTTCTCGCTGTATTCAGTCAGTTTGTGAAGGCCATTTCAGCTTATTCTGGCTCTGCCGGTCTCAGTGAAATGGGCCACGCCACACATTTCTGTTCCTCACTCAAATCTCACTGTTCTCGCTGTATTCAGTCAGTTTGTGAGCCAGCAGCCAGCTTATTTTGGCTTTGCCGGTCTCGGAAATGTGTGGCTTGGCCCATTTGCCCTTTCCTCCCTCAAATCTCACTGTTCTCACTGTATTCAGTCAGTTTGTGAAGGCCATTTGAGCTTATTCTGGCTCTGCCGGTCTCAGTGAAATGGGCCACGCCACACATTTCTGTTCCTCACTCAAATCTCACTGTTCTCGCTGTATTCAGTCAGTTTGTGAAGGCCATTCAGCTTATTCTGGCTCTGCCGGTCTCAGTGAAATGGGCCACGCCACACATTTCTGTTCCTCACTCAAATCTCACTGTTCTCGCTGTATTCAGTCAGTTTGTGAGCCAGCAGCCAGCTTATTTTGGCTTTGCCGGTCTCGGAAATGTGTGGCTTGGCCCATTTGCCCTTTCCTCCCTCAAATCTCACTGTTCTCACTGTATTCAGTCAGTTTGTGAAGGCCATTTGAGCTTATTCTGGCTCTGCCGGTCTCAGTGAAATGGGCCACGCCACACATTTCTGTTCCTCACTCAAATCTCACTGTTCTCGCTGTATTCAGTCAGTTTGTGAGCCAGCAGCCAGCTTATTTTGGCTTTGCCGGTCTCGGAAATGTGTGGCTTGGCCCATTTGCCCTTTCCTCCCTCAAATCTCACTGTTCTCACTGTATTCAGTCAGTTTGTGAAGGCCATTTGAGCTTATTCTGGCTCTGCCGGTCTCAGTGAAATGGGCCACGCCACACATTTCTGTTCCTCACTCAAATCTCACTGTTCTCGCTGTATTCAGTCAGTTTGTGAAGGCCATTTCAGCTTATTCTGGCTCTGCCGGTCTCAGTGAAATGGGCCACGCCACACATTTCTGTTCCTCACTCAAATCTCACTGTTCTCGCTGTATTCAGTCAGTTTGTGAGCCAGCAGCCAGCTTATTTTGGCTTTGCCGGTCTCGGAAATGTGTGGCTTGGCCCATTTGCCCTTTCCTCCCTCAAATCTCACTGTTCTCACTGTATTCAGTCAGTTTGTAAAGGCCATTTCAGCTTATTCTGGCTCTGCCGGTCTCAGTGAAATGGGCCACGCCACACATTTCTGTTCCTCACTCAAATCTCACTGTTCTCGCTGTATTCAGTCAGTTTGTGAGCCAGCAGCCAGCTTATTTTGGCTTTGCCGGTCTCGGAAATGTGTGGCTTGGCCCATTTGCCCTTTCCTCACTCAAATCTCACTGTTTCTCACTGTATTCAGTCAGTTTGTGAAGGCCATTTCAGCTTATTCTGCTCTGCCGGTCTCAGTGAAATGGGCCACGCCACACATTTCTGTTCCTCACTCAAATCTCACTGTTCTCGCTGTATTCAGTCAGTTTGTGAAGGCCATTTCAGCTTATTCTGGCTCTGCCGGTCTCAGTGAAATGGGCCACGCCACACATTTCTGTTCCTCACTCAAATCTCACTGTTCTCGCTGTATTCAGTCAGTTTGTGAAGGCCATTTCAGCTTATTCTGGCTCTGCCGGTCTCAGTGAAATGGGCCACGCCACACATTTCTGTTCCTCACTCAAATCTCACTGTTCTCGCTGTATTCAGTCAGTTTGTGAGCCAGCAGCCAGCTTATTTTGGCTTTGCCGGTCTCGGAAATGTGTGGCTTGGCCCATTTGCCCTTTCCTCCCTCAAATCTCACTGTTCTCACTGTATTCAGTCAGTTTGTGAAGGCCATTTCAGCTTATTCTGGCTCTGCCGGTCTCAGTGAAATGGGCCACGCCACACATTTCTGTTCCTCACTCAAATCTCACTGTTCTCGCTGTATTCAGTCAGTTTGTGAGCCAGCAGCCAGCTTATTTTGGCTTTGCCGGTCTCGGAAATGTGTGGCTTGGCCCATTTGCCCTTTCCTCCCTCAAATCTCACTGTTCTCACTGTATTCAGTCAGTTTGTGAAGGCCATTTCAGCTTATTCTGGCTCTGCCGGTCTCAGTGAAATGGGCCACGCCACACATTTCTGTTCCTCACTCAAATCTCACTGTTCTCGCTGTATTCAGTCAGTTTGTGAGCCAGCAGCCAGCTTATTTTGGCTTTGCCGGTCTCGGAAATGTGTGGCTTGGCCCATTTGCCCTTTCCTCCCTCAAATCTCACTGTTCTCACTGTCTTCAGTCAGTTTGTGAAGGCCATTTCAGCTTATTCTGGCTCTGCCGGTCTCAGTGAAATGGGCCACGCCACACATTTCTGTTCCTCACTCAAATCTCACTGTTCTCGCTGTATTCAGTCAGTTTGTGAGCCAGCAGCCAGCTTATTTTGGCTTTGCCGGTCTCGGAAATGTGTGGCTTGGCCCATTTGCCCTTTCCTCCCTCAAATCTCACTGTTCTCACTGTATTCAGTCAGTTTGTAAGGCCATTTCAGCTTATTCTGGCTCTGCCGGTCTCAGTGAAATGGGCCACGCCACACATTTCTGTTCCTCACTCAAATCTCACTGTTCTCGCTGTATTCAGTCAGTTTGTGAGCCAGCAGCCAGCTTATTTTGGCTTTGCCGGTCTCGGAAATGTGTGGCTTGGCCCATTTGCCCTTTCCTCACTCAAATCTCACTGTTCTCACTGTATTCAGTCAGTTTGTGAAGGCCATTTGAGCTTATTCTGGCTCTGCCGGTCTCAGTGAAATGGGCCACGCCACACATTTCTGTTCCTCACTCAAATCTCACTGTTCTCGCTGTATTCAGTCAGTTTGTGAAGGCCATTTCAGCTTATTCTGGCTCTGCCGGTCTCAGTGAAATGGGCCACGCCACACATTTCTGTTCCTCACTCAAATCTCACTGTTCTCGCTGTATTCAGTCAGTTTGTGAGCCAGCAGCCAGCTTATTTTGGCTTTGCCGGTCTCGGAAATGTGTGGCTTGGCCCATTTGCCCTTTCCTCCCTCAAATCTCACTGTTCTCACTGTATTCAGTCAGTTTGTGAAGGCCATTTCAGCTTATTCTGGCTCTGCCGGTCTCAGTGAAATGGGCCACGCCACACATTCTGTTCCTCACTCAAATCTCACTGTTCTCGCTGTATTCAGTCAGTTTGTGAGCCAGCAGCCAGCTTATTTTGGCTTTGCCGGTCTCGGAAATGTGTGGCTTGGCCCATTTGCCCTTTCCTCCCTCAAATCTCACTGTTCTCACTGTATTCAGTCAGTTTGTAAAGGCCATTTCAGCTTATTCTGGCTCTGCCGGTCTCAGTGAAATGGGCCACGCCACACATTTCTGTTCCTCACTCAAATCTCACTGTTCTCGCTGTATTCAGTCAGTTTGTGAGCCAGCAGCCAGCTTATTTTGGCTTTGCCGGTCTCGGAAATGTGTGGCTTGGCCCATTTGCCCTTTCCTCCCTCAAATCTCACTGTTCTCACTGTATTCAGTCAGTTTGTGAAGGCCATTTGAGCTTATTCTGGCTCTGCCGGTCTCAGTGAAATGGGCCACGCCACACATTTCTGTTCCTCACTCAAATCTCACTGTTCTCGCTGTATTCAGTCAGTTTGTGAGCCAGCAGCCAGCTTATTTTGGCTTTGCCGGTCTCGGAAATGTGTGGCTTGGCCCATTTGCCCTTTCCTCCCTCAAATCTCACTGTTCTCACTGTATTCAGTCAGTTTGTGAAGGCCATTTGAGCTTATTCTGGCTCTGCCGGTCTCAGTGAAATGGGCCACGCCACACATTTCTGTTCCTCACTCAAATCTCACTGTTCTCGCTGTATTCAGTCAGTTTGTGAAGGCCATTTCAGCTTATTCTGGCTCTGCCGGTCTCAGTGAAATGGGCCACGCCACACATTTCTGTTCCTCACTCAAATCTCACTGTTCTCGCTGTATTCAGTCAGTTTGTGAGCCAGCAGCCAGCTTATTTTGGCTTTGCCGGTCTCGGAAATGTGTGGCTTGGCCCATTTGCCCTTTCCTCCCTCAAATCTCACTGTTCTCACTGTATTCAGTCAGTTTGTGAAGGCCATTTCAGCTTATTCTGGCTCTGCCGGTCTCAGTGAAATGGGCCACGCCACACATTTCTGTTCCTCACTCAAATCTCACTGTTCTCGCTGTATTCAGTCAGTTTGTGAGCCAGCAGCCAGCTTATTTTGGCTTTGCCGGTCTCGGAAATGTGTGGCTTGGCCCATTTGCCCTTTCCTCCCTCAAATCTCACTGTTCTCACTGTATTCAGTCAGTTTGTAAAGGCCATTTCAGCTTATTCTGGCTCTGCCGGTCTCAGTGAAATGGGCCACGCCACACATTTCTGTTCCTCACTCAAATCTCACTGTTCTCGCTGTATTCAGTCAGTTTGTGAGCCAGCAGCCAGCTTATTTTGGCTTTGCCGGTCTCGGAAATGTGTGGCTTGGCCCATTTGCCCTTTCCTCCCTCAAATCTCACTGTTCTCACTGTATTCAGTCAGTTTGTGAAGGCCATTTCAGCTTATTCTGGCTCTGCCGGTCTCAGTGAAATGGGCCACGCCACACATTTCTGTTCCTCACTCAAATCTCACTGTTCTCGCTGTATTCAGTCAGTTTGTGAAGGCCATTTCAGCTTATTCTGGCTCTGCCGGTCTCAGTGAAATGGGCCACGCCACACATTTCTGTTCCTCACTCAAATCTCACTGTTCTCGCTGTATTCAGTCAGTTTGTGAGCCAGCAGCCAGCTTATTTTGGCTTTGCCGGTCTCGGAAATGTGTGGCTTGGCCCATTTGCCCTTTCCTCCCTCAAATCTCACTGTTCTCACTGTATTCAGTCAGTTTGTGAAGGCCATTTGAGCTTATTCTGGCTCTGCCGGTCTCAGTGAAATGGGCCACGCCACACATTTCTGTTCCTCACTCAAATCTCACTGTTCTCGCTGTATTCAGTCAGTTTGTGAGCCAGCAGCCAGCTTATTTTGGCTTTGCCGGTCTCGGAAATGTGTGGCTTGGCCCATTTGCCCTTTCCTCCCTCAAATCTCACTGTTCTCACTGTATTCAGTCAGTTTGTGAAGGCCATTTCAGCTTATTCTGGCTCTGCCGGTCTCAGTGAAATGGGCCACGCCACACATTTCTGTTCCTCACTCAAATCTCACTGTTCTCGCTGTATTCAGTCAGTTTGTGAGCCAGCAGCCAGCTTATTTTGGCTTTGCCGGTCTCGGAAATGTGTGGCTTGGCCCATTTGCCCTTTCCTCCCTCAAATCTCACTGTTCTCACTGTATTCAGTCAGTTTGTGAAGGCCATTTGAGCTTATTCTGGCTCTGCCGGTCTCAGTGAAATGGGCCACGCCACACATTTCTGTTCCTCACTCAAATCTCACTGTTCTCGCTGTATTCAGTCAGTTTGTGAGCCAGCAGCCAGCTTATTTTGGCTTTGCCGGTCTCGGAAATGTGTGGCTTGGCCCATTTGCCCTTTCCTCCCTCAAATCTCACTGTTCTCACTGTATTCAGTCAGTTTGTGAAGGCCATTTCAGCTTATTCTGGCTCTGCCGGTCTCAGTGAAATGGGCCACGCCACACATTTCTGTTCCTCACTCAAATCTCACTGTTCTCGCTGTATTCAGTCAGTTTGTGAGCCAGCAGCCAGCTTATTTTGGCTTTGCCGGTCTCGGAAATGTGTGGCTTGGCCCATTTGCCCTTTCCTCCCTCAAATCTCACTGTTCTCACTGTATTCAGTCAGTTTGTGAAGGCCATTTCAGCTTATTCTGGCTCTGCCGGTCTCAGTGAAATGGGCCACGCCACACATTTCTGTTCCTCACTCAAATCTCACTGTTCTCGCTGTATTCAGTCAGTTTGTGAAGGCCATTTCAGCTTATTCTGGCTCTGCCGGTCTCAGTGAAATGGGCCACGCCACACATTTCTGTTCCTCACTCAAATCTCACTGTTCTCGCTGTATTCAGTCAGTTTGTGAGCCAGCAGCCAGCTTATTTTGGCTTTGCCGGTCTCGGAAATGTGTGGCTTGGCCCATTTGCCCTTTCCTCCCTCAAATCTCACTGTTCTCACTGTATTCAGTCAGTTTGTGAAGGCCATTTCAGCTTATTCTGGCTCTGCCGGTCTCAGTGAAATGGGCCACGCCACACATTTCTGTTCCTCACTCAAATCTCACTGTTCTCGCTGTATTCAGTCAGTTTGTGAGCCAGCAGCCAGCTTATTTTGGCTTTGCCGGTCTCGGAAATGTGTGGCTTGGCCCATTTGCCCTTTCCTCCCTCAAATCTCACTGTTCTCACTGTATTCAGTCAGTTTGTGAAGGCCATTTCAGCTTATTCTGGCTCTGCCGGTCTCAGTGAAATGGGCCACGCCACACATTTCTGTTCCTCACTCAAATCTCACTGTTCTCGCTGTATTCAGTCAGTTTGTGAGCCAGCAGCCAGCTTATTTTGGCTTTGCCGGTCTCGGAAATGTGTGGCTTGGCCCATTTGCCCTTTCCTCCCTCAAATCTCACTGTTCTCACTGTATTCAGTCAGTTTGTGAAGGCCATTTCAGCTTATTCTGGCTCTGCCGGTCTCAGTGAAATGGGCCACGCCACACATTTCTGTTCCTCACTCAAATCTCACTGTTCTCGCTGTATTCAGTCAGTTTGTGAAGGCCATTTGAGCTTATTCTGGCTCTGCCGGTCTCAGTGAAATGGGCCACGCCACACATTTCTGTTCCTCACTCAAATCTCACTGTTCTCGCTGTATTCAGTCAGTTTGTGAGCCAGCAGCCAGCTTATTTTGGCTTTGCCGGTCTCGGAAATGTGTGGCTTGGCCCATTTGCCCTTTCCTCCCTCAAATCTCACTGTTCTCACTGTATTCAGTCAGTTTGTGAAGGCCATTTCAGCTTATTCTGGCTCTGCCGGTCTCAGTGAAATGGGCCACGCCACACATTTCTGTTCCTCACTCAAATCTCACTGTTCTCGCTGTATTCAGTCAGTTTGTGAAGGCCATTTGAGCTTATTCTGGCTCTGCCGGTCTCAGTGAAATGGGCCACGCCACACATTTCTGTTCCTCACTCAAATCTCACTGTTCTCGCTGTATTCAGTCAGTTTGTGAGCCAGCAGCCAGCTTATTTTGGCTTTGCCGGTCTCGGAAATGTGTGGCTTGGCCCATTTGCCCTTTCCTCCCTCAAATCTCACTGTTCTCACTGTATTCAGTCAGTTTGTGAAGGCCATTTGAGCTTATTCTGGCTCTGCCGGTCTCAGTGAAATGGGCCACGCCACACATTTCTGTTCCTCACTCAAATCTCACTGTTCTCGCTGTATTCAGTCAGTTTGTGAGCCAGCAGCCAGCTTATTTTGGCTTTGCCGGTCTCGGAAATGTGTGGCTTGGCCCATTTGCCCTTTCCTCCCTCAAATCTCACTGTTCTCACTGTATTCAGTCAGTTTGTGAAGGCCATTTGAGCTTATTCTGGCTCTGCCGGTCTCAGTGAAATGGGCCACGCCACACATTTCTGTTCCTCACTCAAATCTCACTGTTCTCGCTGTATTCAGTCAGTTTGTGAGCCAGCAGCCAGCTTATTTTGGCTTTGCCGGTCTCGGAAATGTGTGGCTTGGCCCATTTGCCCTTTCCTCCCTCAAATCTCACTGTTCTCACTGTATTCAGTCAGTTTGTGAAGGCCATTTCAGCTTATTCTGGCTCTGCCGGTCTCAGTGAAATGGGCCACGCCACACATTTCTGTTCCTCACTCAAATCTCACTGTTCTCGCTGTATTCAGTCAGTTTGTGAAGGCCATTTCATCTTATTCTGGCTCTGCCGGTCTCAGTGAAATGGGCCACGCCACACATTTCTGTTCCTCACTCAAATCTCACTGTTCTCGCTGTATTCAGTCAGTTTGTGAGCCAGCAGCCAGCTTATTTTGGCTTTGCCGGTCTCGGAAATGTGTGGCTTGGCCCATTTGCCCTTTCCTCCCTCAAATCTCACTGTTCTCACTGTATTCAGTCAGTTTGTGAAGGCCATTTCAGCTTATTCTGGCTCTGCCGGTCTCAGTGAAATGGGCCACGCCACACATTTCTGTTCCTCACTCAAATCTCACTGTTCTCGCTGTATTCAGTCAGTTTGTGAGCCAGCAGCCAGCTCATTTTGGCTTTGCCGGTCTCGGAAATGTGTGGCTTGGCCCATTTGCCCTTTCCTCCCTCAAATCTCACTGTTCTCACTGTATTCAGTCAGTTTGTGAAGGCCATTTGAGCTTATTCTGGCTCTGCCGGTCTCAGTGAAATGGGCCACGCCACACATTTCTGTTCCTCACTCAAATCTCACTGTTCTCGCTGTATTCAGTCAGTTTGTGAAGGCCATTTGAGCTTATTCTGGCTCTGCCGGTCTCAGTGAAATGGGCCACGCCACACATTTCTGTTCCTCACTCAAATCTCACTGTTCTCGCTGTATTCAGTCAGTTTGTGAGCCAGCAGCCAGCTTATTTTGGCTTTGCCGGTCTCGGAAATGTGTGGCTTGGCCCATTTGCCCTTTCCTCCCTCAAATCTCACTGTTCTCACTGTATTCAGTCAGTTTGTGAAGGCCATTTCAGCTTATTCTGGCTCTGCCGGTCTCAGTGAAATGGGCCACGCCACACATTTCTGTTCCTCACTCAAATCTCACTGTTCTCGCTGTATTCAGTCAGTTTGTGAAGGCCATTTGAGCTTATTCTGGCTCTGCCGGTCTCAGTGAAATGGGCCACGCCACACATTTCTGTTCCTCACTCAAATCTCACTGTTCTCGCTGTATTCAGTCAGTTTGTGAGCCAGCAGCCAGCTTATTTTGGCTTTGCCGGTCTCGGAAATGTGTGGCTTGGCCCATTTGCCCTTTCCTCCCTCAAATCTCACTGTTCTCACTGTATTCAGTCAGTTTGTGAAGGCCATTTGAGCTTATTCTGGCTCTGCCGGTCTCAGTGAAATGGGCCACGCCACACATTTCTGTTCCTCACTCAAATCTCACTGTTCTCGCTGTATTCAGTCAGTTTGTGAGCCAGCAGCCAGCTTATTTTGGCTTTGCCGGTCTCGGAAATGTGTGGCTTGGCCCATTTGCCCTTTCCTCCCTCAAATCTCACTGTTCTCACTGTATTCAGTCAGTTTGTGAAGGCCATTTCAGCTTATTCTGGCTCTGCCGGTCTCAGTGAAATGGGCCACGCCACACATTTCTGTTCCTCACTCAAATCTCACTGTTCTCGCTGTATTCAGTCAGTTTGTGAAGGCCATTTGAGCTTATTCTGGCTCTGCCGGTCTCAGTGAAATGGGCCACGCCACACATTTCTGTTCCTCACTCAAATCTCACTGTTCTCGCTGTATTCAGTCAGTTTGTGAGCCAGCAGCCAGCTTATTTTGGCTTTGCCGGTCTCGGAAATGTGTGGCTTGGCCCATTTGCCCTTTCCTCCCTCAAATCTCACTGTTCTCACTGTATTCAGTCAGTTTGTGAAGGCCATTTCAGCTTATTCTGGCTCTGCCGGTCTCAGTGAAATGGGCCACGCCACACATTTCTGTTCCTCACTCAAATCTCACTGTTCTCGCTGTATTCAGTCAGTTTGTGAAGGCCATTTGAGCTTATTCTGGCTCTGCCGGTCTCAGTGAAATGGGCCACGCCACACATTTCTGTTCCTCACTCAAATCTCACTGTTCTCGCTGTATTCAGTCAGTTTGTGAGCCAGCAGCCAGCTTATTTTGGCTTTGCCGGTCTCGGAAATGTGTGGCTTGGCCCATTTGCCCTTTCCTCCCTCAAATCTCACTGTTCTCACTGTATTCAGTCAGTTTGTGAAGGCCATTTGAGCTTATTCTGGCTCTGCCGGTCTCAGTGAAATGGGCCACGCCACACATTTCTGTTCCTCACTCAAATCTCACTGTTCTCGCTGTATTCAGTCAGTTTGTGAGCCAGCAGCCAGCTTATTTTGGCTTTGCCGGTCTCGGAAATGTGTGGCTTGGCCCATTTGCCCTTTCCTCCCTCAAATCTCACTGTTCTCACTGTATTCAGTCAGTTTGTGAAGGCCATTTGAGCTTATTCTGGCTCTGCCGGTCTCAGTGAAATGGGCCACGCCACACATTTCTGTTCCTCACTCAAATCTCACTGTTCTCGCTGTATTCAGTCAGTTTGTGAAGGCCATTTGAGCTTATTCTGGCTCTGCCGGTCTCAGTGAAATGGGCCACGCCACACATTTCTGTTCCTCACTCAAATCTCACTGTTCTCGCTGTATTCAGTCAGTTTGTGAGCCAGCAGCCAGCTTATTTTGGCTTTGCCGGTCTCGGAAATGTGTGGCTTGGCCCATTTGCCCTTTCCTCCCTCAAATCTCACTGTTCTCACTGTATTCAGTCAGTTTGTGAAGGCCATTTCAGCTTATTCTGGCTCTGCCGGTCTCAGTGAAATGGGCCACGCCACACATTTCTGTTCCTCACTCAAATCTCACTGTTCTCGCTGTATTCAGTCAGTTTGTGAAGGCCATTTGAGCTTATTCTGGCTCTGCCGGTCTCAGTGAAATGGGCCACGCCACACATTTCTGTTCCTCACTCAAATCTCACTGTTCTCGCTGTATTCAGTCAGTTTGTGAGCCAGCAGCCAGCTTATTTTGGCTTTGCCGGTCTCGGAAATGTGTGGCTTGGCCCATTTGCCCTTTCCTCCCTCAAATCTCACTGTTCTCACTGTATTCAGTCAGTTTGTGAAGGCCATTTGAGCTTATTCTGGCTCTGCCGGTCTCAGTGAAATGGGCCACGCCACACATTTCTGTTCCTCACTCAAATCTCACTGTTCTCGCTGTATTCAGTCAGTTTGTGAGCCAGCAGCCAGCTTATTTTGGCTTTGCCGGTCTCGGAAATGTGTGGCTTGGCCCATTTGCCCTTTCCTCCCTCAAATCTCACTGTTCTCACTGTATTCAGTCAGTTTGTGAAGGCCATTTCAGCTTATTCTGGCTCTGCCGGTCTCAGTGAAATGGGCCACGCCACACATTTCTGTTCCTCACTCAAATCTCACTGTTCTCGCTGTATTCAGTCAGTTTGTGAAGGCCATTTGAGCTTATTCTGGCTCTGCCGGTCTCAGTGAAATGGGCCACGCCACACATTTCTGTTCCTCACTCAAATCTCACTGTTCTCGCTGTATTCAGTCAGTTTGTGAGCCAGCAGCCAGCTTATTTTGGCTTTGCCGGTCTCGGAAATGTGTGGCTTGGCCCATTTGCCCTTTCCTCCCTCAAATCTCACTGTTCTCACTGTATTCAGTCAGTTTGTGAAGGCCATTTCAGCTTATTCTGGCTCTGCCGGTCTCAGTGAAATGGGCCACGCCACACATTTCTGTTCCTCACTCAAATCTCACTGTTCTCGCTGTATTCAGTCAGTTTGTGAGCCAGCAGCCAGCTTATTTTGGCTTTGCCGGTCTCGGAAATGTGTGGCTTGGCCCATTTGCCCTTTCCTCCCTCAAATCTCACTGTTCTCACTGTATTCAGTCAGTTTGTGAAGGCCATTTCAGCTTATTCTGGCTCTGCCGGTCTCAGTGAAATGGGCCACGCCACACATTTCTGTTCCTCACTCAAATCTCACTGTTCTCGCTGTATTCAGTCAGTTTGTGAAGGCCATTTGAGCTTATTCTGGCTCTGCCGGTCTCAGTGAAATGGGCCACGCCACACATTTCTGTTCCTCACTCAAATCTCACTGTTCTCGCTGTATTCAGTCAGTTTGTGAGCCAGCAGCCAGCTTATTTTGGCTTTGCCGGTCTCGGAAATGTGTGGCTTGGCCCATTTGCCCTTTCCTCCCTCAAATCTCACTGTTCTCACTGTATTCAGTCAGTTTGTGAAGGCCATTTCAGCTTATTCTGGCTCTGCCGGTCTCAGTGAAATGGGCCACGCCACACATTTCTGTTCCTCACTCAAATCTCACTGTTCTCGCTGTATTCAGTCAGTTTGTGAAGGCCATTTGAGCTTATTCTGGCTCTGCCGGTCTCAGTGAAATGGGCCACGCCACACATTTCTGTTCCTCACTCAAATCTCACTGTTCTCGCTGTATTCAGTCAGTTTGTGAGCCAGCAGCCAGCTTATTTTGGCTTTGCCGGTCTCGGAAATGTGTGGCTTGGCCCATTTGCCCTTTCCTCCCTCAAATCTCACTGTTCTCACTGTATTCAGTCAGTTTGTGAAGGCCATTTGAGCTTATTCTGGCTCTGCCGGTCTCAGTGAAATGGGCCACGCCACACATTTCTGTTCCTCACTCAAATCTCACTGTTCTCGCTGTATTCAGTCAGTTTGTGAGCCAGCAGCCAGCTTATTTTGGCTTTGCCGGTCTCGGAAATGTGTGGCTTGGCCCATTTGCCCTTTCCTCCCTCAAATCTCACTGTTCTCACTGTATTCAGTCAGTTTGTGAAGGCCATTTGAGCTTATTCTGGCTCTGCCGGTCTCAGTGAAATGGGCCACGCCACACATTTCTGTTCCTCACTCAAATCTCACTGTTCTCGCTGTATTCAGTCAGTTTGTGAAGGCCATTTGAGCTTATTCTGGCTCTGCCGGTCTCAGTGAAATGGGCCACGCCACACATTTCTGTTCCTCACTCAAATCTCACTGTTCTCGCTGTATTCAGTCAGTTTGTGAGCCAGCAGCCAGCTTATTTTGGCTTTGCCGGTCTCGGAAATGTGTGGCTTGGCCCATTTGCCCTTTCCTCCCTCAAATCTCACTGTTCTCACTGTATTCAGTCAGTTTGTGAAGGCCATTTGAGCTTATTCTGGCTCTGCCGGTCTCAGTGAAATGGGCCACGCCACACATTTCTGTTCCTCACTCAAATCTCACTGTTCTCGCTGTATTCAGTCAGTTTGTGAAGGCCATTTGAGCTTATTCTGGCTCTGCCGGTCTCAGTGAAATGGGCCACGCCACACATTTCTGTTCCTCACTCAAATCTCACTGTTCTCGCTGTATTCAGTCAGTTTGTGAGCCAGCAGCCAGCTTATTTTGGCTTTGCCGGTCTCGGAAATGTGTGGCTTGGCCCATTTGCCCTTTCCTCCCTCAAATCTCACTGTTCTCACTGTATTCAGTCAGTTTGTGAAGGCCATTTGAGCTTATTCTGGCTCTGCCGGTCTCAGTGAAATGGGCCACGCCACACATTTCTGTTCCTCACTCAAATCTCACTGTTCTCGCTGTATTCAGTCAGTTTGTGAGCCAGCAGCCAGCTTATTTTGGCTTTGCCGGTCTCGGAAATGTGTGGCTTGGCCCATTTGCCCTTTCCTCCCTCAAATCTCACTGTTCTCACTGTATTCAGTCAGTTTGTGAAGGCCATTTCAGCTTATTCTGGCTCTGCCGGTCTCAGTGAAATGGGCCACGCCACACATTTCTGTTCCTCACTCAAATCTCACTGTTCTCGCTGTATTCAGTCAGTTTGTGAGCCAGCAGCCAGCTTATTTTGGCTTTGCCGGTCTCGGAAATGTGTGGCTTGGCCCATTTGCCCTTTCCTCCCTCAAATCTCACTGTTCTCACTGTATTCAGTCAGTTTGTGAAGGCCATTTCAGCTTATTCTGGCTCTGCCGGTCTCAGTGAAATGGGCCACGCCACACATTTCTGTTCCTCACTCAAATCTCACTGTTCTCGCTGTATTCAGTCAGTTTGTGAGCCAGCAGCCAGCTTATTTTGGCTTTGCCGGTCTCGGAAATGTGTGGCTTGGCCCATTTGCCCTTTCCTCCCTCAAATCTCACTGTTCTCACTGTATTCAGTCAGTTTGTGAAGGCCATTTCAGCTTATTCTGGCTCTGCCGGTCTCAGTGAAATGGGCCACGCCACACATTTCTGTTCCTCACTCAAATCTCACTGTTCTCGCTGTATTCAGTCAGTTTGTGAAGGCCATTTCAGCTTATTCTGGCTCTGCCGGTCTCAGTGAAATGGGCCACGCCACACATTTCTGTTCCTCACTCAAATCTCACTGTTCTCGCTGTATTCAGTCAGTTTGTGAGCCAGCAGCCAGCTTATTTTGGCTTTGCCGGTCTCGGAAATGTGTGGCTTGGCCCATTTGCCCTTTCCTCCCTCAAATCTCACTGTTCTCACTGTATTCAGTCAGTTTGTGAAGGCCATTTCAGCTTATTCTGGCTCTGCCGGTCTCAGTGAAATGGGCCACGCCACACATTTCTGTTCCTCACTCAAATCTCACTGTTCTCGCTGTATTCAGTCAGTTTGTGAGCCAGCAGCCAGCTTATTTTGGCTTTGCCGGTCTCGGAAATGTGTGGCTTGGCCCATTTGCCCTTTCCTCCCTCAAATCTCACTGTTCTCACTGTATTCAGTCAGTTTGTGAAGGCCATTTGAGCTTATTCTGGCTCTGCCGGTCTCAGTGAAATGGGCCACGCCACACATTTCTGTTCCTCACTCAAATCTCACTGTTCTCGCTGTATTCAGTCAGTTTGTGAAGGCCATTTGAGCTTATTCTGGCTCTGCCGGTCTCAGTGAAATGGGCCACGCCACACATTTCTGTTCCTCACTCAAATCTCACTGTTCTCGCTGTATTCAGTCAGTTTGTGAGCCAGCAGCCAGCTTATTTTGGCTTTGCCGGTCTCGGAAATGTGTGGCTTGGCCCATTTGCCCTTTCCTCCCTCAAATCTCACTGTTCTCACTGTATTCAGTCAGTTTGTGAAGGCCATTTGAGCTTATTCTGGCTCTGCCGGTCTCAGTGAAATGGGCCACGCCACACATTTCTGTTCCTCACTCAAATCTCACTGTTCTCGCTGTATTCAGTCAGTTTGTGAAGGCCATTTGAGCTTATTCTGGCTCTGCCGGTCTCAGTGAAATGGGCCACGCCACACATTTCTGTTCCTCACTCAAATCTCACTGTTCTCGCTGTATTCAGTCAGTTTGTGAGCCAGCAGCCAGCTTATTTTGGCTTTGCCGGTCTCGGAAATGTGTGGCTTGGCCCATTTGCCCTTTCCTCCCTCAAATCTCACTGTTCTCACTGTATTCAGTCAGTTTGTGAAGGCCATTTGAGCTTATTCTGGCTCTGCCGGTCTCAGTGAAATGGGCCACGCCACACATTTCTGTTCCTCACTCAAATCTCACTGTTCTCGCTGTATTCAGTCAGTTTGTGAGCCAGCAGCCAGCTTATTTTGGCTTTGCCGGTCTCGGAAATGTGTGGCTTGGCCCATTTGCCCTTTCCTCCCTCAAATCTCACTGTTCTCGCTGTATTCAGTCAGTTTGTGAAGGCCATTTGAGCTTATTCTGGCTCTGCCGGTCTCAGTGAAATGGGCCACGCCACACATTTCTGTTCCTCACTCAAATCTCACTGTTCTCGCTGTATTCAGTCAGTTTGTGAAGGCCATTTCAGCTTATTCTGGCTCTGCCGGTCTCAGTGAAATGGGCCACGCCACACATTTCTGTTCCTCACTCAAATCTCACTGTTCTCGCTGTATTCAGTCAGTTTGTGAGCCAGCAGCCAGCTTATTTTGGCTTTGCCGGTCTCGGAAATGTGTGGCTTGGCCCATTTGCCCTTTCCTCCCTCAAATCTCACTGTTCTCACTGTATTCAGTCAGTTTGTGAAGGCCATTTCAGCTTATTCTGGCTCTGCCGGTCTCAGTGAAATGGGCCACGCCACACATTTCTGTTCCTCACTCAAATCTCACTGTTCTCGCTGTATTCAGTCAGTTTGTGAGCCAGCAGCCAGCTTATTTTGGCTTTGCCGGTCTCGGAAATGTGTGGCTTGGCCCATTTGCCCTTTCCTCCCTCAAATCTCACTGTTCTCACTGTATTCAGTCAGTTTGTGAAGGCCATTTCAGCTTATTCTGGCTCTGCCGGTCTCAGTGAAATGGGCCACGCCACACATTTCTGTTCCTCACTCAAATCTCACTGTTCTCGCTGTATTCAGTCAGTTTGTGAAGGCCATTTGAGCTTATTCTGGCTCTGCCGGTCTCAGTGAAATGGGCCACGCCACACATTTCTGTTCCTCACTCAAATCTCACTGTTCTCGCTGTATTCAGTCAGTTTGTGAGCCAGCAGCCAGCTTATTTTGGCTTTGCCGGTCTCGGAAATGTGTGGCTTGGCCCATTTGCCCTTTCCTCCCTCAAATCTCACTGTTCTCACTGTATTCAGTCAGTTTGTGAAGGCCATTTGAGCTTATTCTGGCTCTGCCGGTCTCAGTGAAATGGGCCACGCCACACATTTCTGTTCCTCACTCAAATCTCACTGTTCTCGCTGTATTCAGTCAGTTTGTGAAGGCCATTTGAGCTTATTCTGGCTCTGCCGGTCTCAGTGAAATGGGCCACGCCACACATTTCTGTTCCTCACTCAAATCTCACTGTTCTCGCTGTATTCAGTCAGTTTGTGAGCCAGCAGCCAGCTTATTTTGGCTTTGCCGGTCTCGGAAATGTGTGGCTTGGCCCATTTGCCCTTTCCTCCCTCAAATCTCACTGTTCTCACTGTATTCAGTCAGTTTGTGAAGGCCATTTGAGCTTATTCTGGCTCTGCCGGTCTCAGTGAAATGGGCCACGCCACACATTTCTGTTCCTCACTCAAATCTCACTGTTCTCGCTGTATTCAGTCAGTTTGTGAGCCAGCAGCCAGCTTATTTTGGCTTTGCCGGTCTCGGAAATGTGTGGCTTGGCCCATTTGCCCTTTCCTCCCTCAAATCTCACTGTTCTCACTGTATTCAGTCAGTTTGTGAAGGCCATTTGAGCTTATTCTGGCTCTGCCGGTCTCAGTGAAATGGGCCACGCCACACATTCTGTTCCTCACTCAAATCTCACTGTTCTCACTGTATTCAGTCAGTTTGTGAAGGCCATTTGAGCTTATTCTGGCTCTGCCGGTCTCAGTGAAATGGGCCACGCCACACATTTCTGTTCCTCACTCAAATCTCACTGTTCTCGCTGTATTCAGTCAGTTTGTGAGCCAGCAGCCAGCTTATTTTGGCTTTGCCGGTCTCGGAAATGTGTGGCTTGGCCCATTTGCCCTTTCCTCCCTCAAATCTCACTGTTCTCACTGTATTCAGTCAGTTTGTGAAGGCCATTTCAGCTTATTCTGGCTCTGCCGGTCTCAGTGAAATGGGCCACGCCACACATTTCTGTTCCTCACTCAAATCTCACTGTTCTCGCTGTATTCAGTCAGTTTGTGAAGGCCATTTCAGCTTATTCTGGCTCTGCCGGTCTCAGTGAAATGGGCCACGCCACACATTTCTGTTCCTCACTCAAATCTCACTGTTCTCGCTGTATTCAGTCAGTTTGTGAGCCAGCAGCCAGCTTATTTTGGCTTTGCCGGTCTCGGAAATGTGTGGCTTGGCCCATTTGCCCTTTCCTCCCTCAAATCTCACTGTTCTCACTGTATTCAGTCAGTTTGTGAAGGCCATTTGAGCTTATTCTGGCTCTGCCGGTCTCAGTGAAATGGGCCACGCCACACATTTCTGTTCCTCACTCAAATCTCACTGTTCTCGCTGTATTCAGTCAGTTTGTGAGCCAGCAGCCAGCTTATTTTGGCTTTGCCGGTCTCGGAAATGTGTGGCTTGGCCCATTTGCCCTTTCCTCCCTCAAATCTCACTGTTCTCGCTGTATTCAGTCAGTTTGTGAAGGCCATTTGAGCTTATTCTGGCTCTGCCGGGTCTCAGTGAAATGGGCCACGCCACACATTTCTGTTCCTCACTCAAATCTCACTGTTCTCGCTGTATTCAGTCAGTTTGTGAGCCAGCAGCCAGCTTATTTTGGCTTTGCCGGTCTCGGAAATGTGTGGCTTGGCCCATTTGCCCTTTCCTCCCTCAAATCTCACTGTTCTCACTGTATTCAGTCAGTTTGTGAAGGCCATTTCAGCTTATTCTGGCTCTGCCGGTCTCAGTGAAATGGGCCACGCCACACATTTCTGTTCCTCACTCAAATCTCACTGTTCTCGCTGTATTCAGTCAGTTTGTGAGCCAGCAGCCAGCTTATTTTGGCTTTGCCGGTCTCGGAAATGTGTGGCTTGGCCCATTTGCCCTTTCCTCCCTCAAATCTCACTGTTCTCACTGTATTCAGTCAGTTTGTGAAGGCCATTTCAGCTTATTCTGGCTCTGCCGGTCTCAGTGAAATGGGCCACGCCACACATTTCTGTTCCTCACTCAAATCTCACTGTTCTCGCTGTATTCAGTCAGTTTGTGAGCCAGCAGCCAGCTTATTTTGGCTTTGCCGGTCTCGGAAATGTGTGGCTTGGCCCATTTGCCCTT
Organism: Centroberyx affinis; assembly: GCF_046629955.1. Classification (NCBI taxonomy): domain Eukaryota; kingdom Metazoa; phylum Chordata; class Actinopteri; order Beryciformes; family Berycidae; genus Centroberyx; species Centroberyx affinis. The sequence goes on from NW_027280132.1 coordinate 301,603, forward strand.
TCCTCCCTCAAATCTCACTGTTCTCACTGTATTCAGTCAGTTTGTGAAGGCCATTTCAGCTTATTCTGGCTCTGCCGGTCTCAGTGAAATGGGCCACGCCACACATTTCTGTTCCTCACTCAAATCTCACTGTTCTCGCTGTATTCAGTCAGTTTGTGAGCCAGCAGCCAGCTTATTTTGGCTTTGCCGGTCTCGGAAATGTGTGGCTTGGCCCATTTGCCCTTTCCTCCCTCAAATCTCACTGTTCTCACTGTATTCAGTCAGTTTGTGAAGGCCATTTCAGCTTATTCTGGCTCTGCCGGTCTCAGTGAAATGGGCCACGCCACACATTTCTGTTCCTCACTCAAATCTCACTGTTCTCGCTGTATTCAGTCAGTTTGTGAAGGCCATTTGAGCTTATTCTGGCTCTGCCGGTCTCAGTGAAATGGGCCACGCCACACATTTCTGTTCCTCACTCAAATCTCACTGTTCTCGCTGTATTCAGTCAGTTTGTGAGCCAGCAGCCAGCTTATTTTGGCTTTGCCGGTCTCGGAAATGTGTGGCTTGGCCCATTTGCCCTTTCCTCCCTCAAATCTCACTGTTCTCACTGTATTCAGTCAGTTTGTGAAGGCCATTTCAGCTTATTCTGGCTCTGCCGGTCTCAGTGAAATGGGCCACGCCACACATTTCTGTTCCTCACTCAAATCTCACTGTTCTCGCTGTATTCAGTCAGTTTGTGAGCCAGCAGCCAGCTTATTTTGGCTTTGCCGGTCTCGGAAATGTGTGGCTTGGCCCATTTGCCCTTTCCTCCCTCAAATCTCACTGTTCTCACTGTATTCAGTCAGTTTGTGAAGGCCATTTGAGCTTATTCTGGCTCTGCCGGTCTCAGTGAAATGGGCCACGCCACACATTTCTGTTCCTCACTCAAATCTCACTGTTCTCGCTGTATTCAGTCAGTTTGTGAGCCAGCAGCCAGCTTATTTTGGCTTTGCCGGTCTCGGAAATGTGTGGCTTGGCCCATTTGCCCTTTCCTCCCTCAAATCTCACTGTTCTCGCTGTATTCAGTCAGTTTGTGAAGGCCATTTGAGCTTATTCTGGCTCTGCCGGTCTCAGTGAAATGGGCCACGCCACACATTTCTGTTCCTCACTCAAATCTCACTGTTCTCGCTGTATTCAGTCAGTTTGTGAGCCAGCAGCCAGCTTATTTTGGCTTTGCCGGTCTCGGAAATGTGTGGCTTGGCCCATTTGCCCTTTCCTCCCTCAAATCTCACTGTTCTCACTGTATTCAGTCAGTTTGTGAAGGCCATTTCAGCTTATTCTGGCTCTGCCGGTCTCAGTGAAATGGGCCACGCCACACATTTCTGTTCCTCACTCAAATCTCACTGTTCTCGCTGTATTCAGTCAGTTTGTGAGCCAGCAGCCAGCTTATTTTGGCTTTGCCGGTCTCGGAAATGTGTGGCTTGGCCCATTTGCCCTTTCCTCCCTCAAATCTCACTGTTCTCACTGTATTCAGTCAGTTTGTGAAGGCCATTTCAGCTTATTCTGGCTCTGCCGGTCTCAGTGAAATGGGCCACGCCACACATTTCTGTTCCTCACTCAAATCTCACTGTTCTCGCTGTATTCAGTCAGTTTGTGAGCCAGCAGCCAGCTTATTTTGGCTTTGCCGGTCTCGGAAATGTGTGGCTTGGCCCATTTGCCCTTTCCTCCCTCAAATCTCACTGTTCTCACTGTATTCAGTCAGTTTGTGAAGGCCATTTCAGCTTATTCTGGCTCTGCCGGTCTCAGTGAAATGGGCCACGCCACACATTTCTGTTCCTCACTCAAATCTCACTGTTCTCGCTGTATTCAGTCAGTTTGTGAGCCAGCAGCCAGCTTATTTTGGCTTTGCCGGTCTCGGAAATGTGTGGCTTGGCCCATTTGCCCTTTCCTCCCTCAAATCTCACTGTTCTCACTGTATTCAGTCAGTTTGTGAAGGCCATTTCAGCTTATTCTGGCTCTGCCGGTCTCAGTGAAATGGGCCACGCCACACATTTCTGTTCCTCACTCAAATCTCACTGTTCTCGCTGTATTCAGTCAGTTTGTGAAGGCCATTTGAGCTTATTCTGGCTCTGCCGGTCTCAGTGAAATGGGCCACGCCACACATTTCTGTTCCTCACTCAAATCTCACTGTTCTCGCTGTATTCAGTCAGTTTGTGAGCCAGCAGCCAGCTTATTTTGGCTTTGCCGGTCTCGGAAATGTGTGGCTTGGCCCATTTGCCCTTTCCTCCCTCAAATCTCACTGTTCTCACTGTATTCAGTCAGTTTGTGAAGGCCATTTCAGCTTATTCTGGCTCTGCCGGTCTCAGTGAAATGGGCCACGCCACACATTTCTGTTCCTCACTCAAATCTCACTGTTCTCGCTGTATTCAGTCAGTTTGTGAAGGCCATTTGAGCTTATTCTGGCTCTGCCGGTCTCAGTGAAATGGGCCACGCCACACATTTCTGTTCCTCACTCAAATCTCACTGTTCTCGCTGTATTCAGTCAGTTTGTGAGCCAGCAGCCAGCTTATTTTGGCTTTGCCGGTCTCGGAAATGTGTGGCTTGGCCCATTTGCCCTTTCCTCCCTCAAATCTCACTGTTCTCACTGTATTCAGTCAGTTTGTGAAGGCCATTTGAGCTTATTCTGGCTCTGCCGGTCTCAGTGAAATGGGCCACGCCACACATTTCTGTTCCTCACTCAAATCTCACTGTTCTCGCTGTATTCAGTCAGTTTGTGAAGGCCATTTGAGCTTATTCTGGCTCTGCCGGTCTCAGTGAAATGGGCCACGCCACACATTTCTGTTCCTCACTCAAATCTCACTGTTCTCGCTGTATTCAGTCAGTTTGTGAGCCAGCAGCCAGCTTATTTTGGCTTTGCCGGTCTCGGAAATGTGTGGCTTGGCCCATTTGCCCTTTCCTCCCTCAAATCTCACTGTTCTCACTGTATTCAGTCAGTTTGTGAAGGCCATTTCAGCTTATTCTGGCTCTGCCGGTCTCAGTGAAATGGGCCACGCCACACATTTCTGTTCCTCACTCAAATCTCACTGTTCTCGCTGTATTCAGTCAGTTTGTGAAGGCCATTTCAGCTTATTCTGGCTCTGCCGGTCTCAGTGAAATGGGCCACGCCACACATTTCTGTTCCTCACTCAAATCTCACTGTTCTCGCTGTATTCAGTCAGTTTGTGAGCCAGCAGCCAGCTTATTTTGGCTTTGCCGGTCTCGGAAATGTGTGGCTTGGCCCATTTGCCCTTTCCTCCCTCAAATCTCACTGTTCTCACTGTATTCAGTCAGTTTGTGAAGGCCATTTGAGCTTATTCTGGCTCTGCCGGTCTCAGTGAAATGGGCCACGCCACACATTTCTGTTCCTCACTCAAATCTCACTGTTCTCGCTGTATTCAGTCAGTTTGTGAGCCAGCAGCCAGCTTATTTTGGCTTTGCCGGTCTCGGAAATGTGTGGCTTGGCCCATTTGCCCTTTCCTCCCTCAAATCTCACTGTTCTCACTGTATTCAGTCAGTTTGTGAAGGCCATTTCAGCTTATTCTGGCTCTGCCGGTCTCAGTGAAATGGGCCACGCCACACATTTCTGTTCCTCACTCAAATCTCACTGTTCTCGCTGTATTCAGTCAGTTTGTGAGCCAGCAGCCAGCTTATTTTGGCTTTGCCGGTCTCGGAAATGTGTGGCTTGGCCCATTTGCCCTTTCCTCCCTCAAATCTCACTGTTCTCACTGTATTCAGTCAGTTTGTGAAGGCCATTTGAGCTTATTCTGGCTCTGCCGGTCTCAGTGAAATGGGCCACGCCACACATTTCTGTTCCTCACTCAAATCTCACTGTTCT